>NW_023494000.1:0-7500 GCF_013265735.2 Oncorhynchus mykiss | reverse complement strand
GGAATACCAGGTGCTGTAAGCTTTTTGTCACTGCCTTGTGGAATTTCAACTCTTTGTCCGTTTTTCCCACAAGGCTGAAATATGTGCCCTCGCTTTGAAATAAGTAAGCAAGGTTAGTTTGTATTTCATCCAACAATCTGTGCTACAAATTATGGCTACAGTATATGCAATTTCATCCACTTTTTGAGATTGCCTTTCGCTTACGGCCACACCGGCCTGAGTACGCCTGATCTCGTCCGATCTCGGAAGCTAAGCAGGGTCGGGCCTGGTTAGTACTTGGATGGGAGACCGCCTGGGAATACCAGGTGCTGTAAGCTTTTTGTCACTGCCTTGTGGAATTTCAACTCTTTGTCCGTTTTTTCCCACAAGGCTGAAATATGTGCCCTCGCTTTGAAATAAGTAAGCAAGGTTAGTTTGTATTTCATCCAACAATCTGTGCTACAAATTATGGCTACAGTATATGCAATTTCTTCCACTTTTGAGTGACACAAAGATGCTTATCTAAATGGTGGAAATGCAACAGCTGTTAATCAGGCTCACTTTGACTTTACATGTGCACCAAGAGATAGTTTCTCGCTTACGGCCACACCGGCCTGAGTACGCCTGATCTCGTCCGATCTCGGAAGCTAAGCAGGGTCGGGCCTGGTTAGTACTTGGATGGGAGACCGCCTGGGAATACCAGGTGCTGTAAGCTTTTTGTCACTGCCTTGTGGAATTTCAACTCTTTGTCCGTTTTTTCCCACAAGGCTGAAATATGTGCCCTCGCTTTGAAATAAGTAAGCAAGGTTAGTTTGTATTTCATCCAACAATCTGTGCTACAAATTATGGCTACAGTATATGCAATTTCATCCACTTTTTGAGATTGCCTTTCGCTTACGGCCACACCGGCCTGAGTACGCCTGATCTCGTCCGATCTCGGAAGCTAAGCAGGGTCGGGCCTGGTTAGTACTTGGATGGGAGACCGCCTGGGAATACCAGGTGCTGTAAGCTTTTTGTCACTGCCTTGTGGAATTTCAACTCTTTGTCCGTTTTTCCCACAAGGCTGAAATATGTGCCCTCGCTTTGAAATAAGTAAGCAAGGTTAGTTTGTATTTCATCCAACAATCTGTGCTACAAATTATGGCTACAGTATATGCAATTTCATCCACTTTTTGAGATTGCCTTTCGCTTACGGCCACACCGGCCTGAGTACGCCTGATCTCGTCCGATCTCGGAAGCTAAGCAGGGTCGGGCCTGGTTAGTACTTGGATGGGAGACCGCCTGGGAATACCAGGTGCTGTAAGCTTTTGTCACTGCCTTGTGGAATTTCAACTCTTTGTCCGTTTTTTCCCACAAGGCTGAAATATGTGCCCTCGCTTTGAAATAAGTAAGCAAGGTTAGTTTGTATTTCATCCAACAATCTGTGCTACAAATTATGGCTACAGTATATGCAATTTCATCACTTTTTGAGATTGCCTTTCGCTTACGGCCACACCGGCCTGAGTACGCCTGATCTCGTCCGATCTCGGAAGCTAAGCAGGGTCGGGCCTGGTTAGTACTTGGATGGGAGACCGCCTGGGAATACCAGGTGCTGTAAGCTTTTTGTCACTGCCTTGTGGAATTTCAACTCTTTGTCCGTTTTTTCCCACAAGGCTGAAATATGTGCCCTCGCTTTGAAATAAGTAAGCAAGGTTAGTTTGTATTTCATCCAACAATCTGTGCTACAAATTATGGCTACAGTATATGCAATTTCATCCACTTTTTGAGATTGCTTTCGCTTACGGCCACACCGGCCTGAGTACGCCTGATCTCGTCCGATCTCGGAAGCTAAGCAGGGTCGGGCCTGGTTAGTACTTGGATGGGAGACCGCCTGGGAATACCAGGTGCTGTAAGCTTTTTGTCACTGCCTTGTGGAATTTCAACTCTTTGTCCGTTTTTTCCCACAAGGCTGAAATATGTGCCCTCGCTTTGAAATAAGTAAGCAAGGTTAGTTTGTATTTCATCCAACAATCTGTGCTACAAATTATGGCTACAGTATATGCAATTTCATCCACTTTTTGAGATTGCCTTTCGCTTACGGCCACACCGGCCTGAGTACGCCTGATCTCGTCCGATCTCGGAAGCTAAGCAGGGTCGGGCCTGGTTAGTACTTGGATGGGAGACCGCCTGGGAATACCAGGTGCTGTAAGCTTTTTGTCACTGCCTTGTGGAATTTCAACTCTTTGTCCGTTTTTCCCACAAGGCTGAAATATGTGCCCTCGCTTTGAAATAAGTAAGCAAGGTTAGTTTGTATTTCATCCAACAATCTGTGCTACAAATTATGGCTACAGTATATGCAATTTCTTCCACTTTTGAGTGACACAAAGATGCTTATCTAAATGGTGGAAATGCAACAGCTGTTAATCAGGCTCACTTTGACTTTACATAGTGCACCAAGAGATAGTTTCTCGCTTACGGCCACACCGGCCTGAGTACGCCTGATCTCGTCCGATCTCGGAAGCTAAGCAGGGTCGGGCCTGGTTAGTACTTGGATGGGAGACCGCCTGGGAATACCAGGTGCTGTAAGCTTTTTGTCACTGCCTTGTGGAATTTCAACTCTTTGTCCGTTTTTTCCCACAAGGCTGAAATATGTGCCCTCGCTTTGAAATAAGTAAGCAAGGTTAGTTTGTATTTCATCCAACAATCTGTGCTACAAATTATGGCTACAGTATATGCAATTTCATCCACTTTTTGAGATTGCCTTTCGCTTACGGCCACACCGGCCTGAGTACGCCTGATCTCGTCCGATCTCGGAAGCTAAGCAGGGTCGGGCCTGGTTAGTACTTGGATGGGAGACCGCCTGGGAATACCAGGTGCTGTAAGCTTTTTGTCACTGCCTTGTGGAATTTCAACTCTTTGTCCGTTTTTCCCACAAGGCTGAAATATGTGCCCTCGCTTTGAAATAAGTAAGCAAGGTTAGTTTGTATTTCATCCAACAATCTGTGCTACAAATTATGGCTACAGTATATGCAATTTCTTCCACTTTTGAGTGACACAAAGATGCTTATCTAAATGGTGGAAATGCAACAGCTGTTAATCAGGCTCACTTTGACTTTACATAGTGCACCAAGAGATAGTTTCTCGCTTACGGCCACACCGGCCTGAGTACGCCTGATCTCGTCCGATCTCGGAAGCTAAGCAGGGTCGGGCCTGGTTAGTACTTGGATGGGAGACCGCCTGGGAATACCAGGTGCTGTAAGCTTTTTGTCACTGCCTTGTGGAATTTCAACTCTTTGTCCGTTTTTTCCACAAGGCTGAAATATGTGCCCTCGCTTTGAAATAAGTAAGCAAGGTTAGTTTGTATTTCATCCAACAATCTGTGCTACAAATTATGGCTACAGTATATGCAATTTCATCCACTTTTTGAGATTGCCTTTCGCTTACGGCCACACCGGCCTGAGTACGCCTGATCTCGTCCGATCTCGGAAGCTAAGCAGGGTCGGGCCTGGTTAGTACTTGGATGGGAGACCGCCTGGGAATACCAGGTGCTGTAAGCTTTTTGTCACTGCCTTGTGGAATTTCAACTCTTTGTCCGTTTTTTCCCACAAGGCTGAAATATGTGCCCTCGCTTTGAAATAAGTAAGCAAGGTTAGTTTGTATTTCATCCAACAATCTGTGCTACAAATTATGGCTACAGTATATGCAATTTCATCCACTTTTGAGATTGCCTTTCGCTTACGGCCACACCGGCCTGAGTACGCCTGATCTCGTCCGATCTCGGAAGCTAAGCAGGGTCGGGCCTGGTTAGTACTTGGATGGGAGACCGCCTGGGAATACCAGGTGCTGTAAGCTTTTTGTCACTGCCTTGTGGAATTTCAACTCTTTGTCCGTTTTTTCCCACAAGGCTGAAATATGTGCCCTCGCTTTGAAATAAGTAAGCAAGGTTAGTTTGTATTTCATCCAACAATCTGTGCTACAAATTATGGCTACAGTATATGCAATTTCATCCACTTTTTGAGATTGCTTTCGCTTACGGCCACACCGGCCTGAGTACGCCTGATCTCGTCCGATCTCGGAAGCTAAGCAGGGTCGGGCCTGGTTAGTACTTGGATGGGAGACCGCCTGGGAATACCAGGTGCTGTAAGCTTTTTGTCACTGCCTTGTGGAATTTCAACTCTTTGTCCGTTTTTTCCCACAAGGCTGAAATATGTGCCCTCGCTTTGAAATAAGTAAGCAAGGTTAGTTTGTATTTCATCCAACAATCTGTGCTACAAATTATGGCTACAGTATATGCAATTTCATCCACTTTTTGAGATTGCCTTTCGCTTACGGCCACACCGGCCTGAGTACGCCTGATCTCGTCCGATCTCGGAAGCTAAGCAGGGTCGGGCCTGGTTAGTACTTGGATGGGAGACCGCCTGGGAATACCAGGTGCTGTAAGCTTTTGTCACTGCCTTGTGGAATTTCAACTCTTTGTCCGTTTTTTCCCACAAGGCTGAAATATGTGCCCTCGCTTTGAAATAAGTAAGCAAGGTTAGTTTGTATTTCATCCAACAATCTGTGCTACAAATTATGGCTACAGTATATGCAATTTCTTCCACTTTTTGAGTGACACAAAGATGCTTATCTAAATGGTGGAAATGCAACAGCTGTTAATCAGGCTCACTTTGACTTTACATAGTGCACCAAGAGATAGTTTCTCGCTTACGGCCACACCGGCCTGAGTACGCCTGATCTCGTCCGATCTCGGAAGCTAAGCAGGGTCGGGCCTGGTTAGTACTTGGATGGGAGACCGCCTGGGAATACCAGGTGCTGTAAGCTTTTTGTCACTGCCTTGTGGAATTTCAACTCTTTGTCCGTTTTTTCCCACAAGGCTGAAATATGTGCCCTCGCTTTGAAATAAGTAAGCAAGGTTAGTTTGTATTTCATCCAACAATCTGTGCTACAAATTATGGCTACAGTATATGCAATTTCATCCACTTTTTGAGATTGCCTTTCGCTTACGGCCACACCGGCCTGAGTACGCCTGATCTCGTCCGATCTCGGAAGCTAAGCAGGGTCGGGCCTGGTTAGTACTTGGATGGGAGACCGCCTGGGAATACCAGGTGCTGTAAGCTTTTTGTCACTGCCTTGTGGAATTTCAACTCTTTGTCCGTTTTTCCCACAAGGCTGAAATATGTGCCCTCGCTTTGAAATAAGTAAGCAAGGTTAGTTTGTATTTCATCCAACAATCTGTGCTACAAATTATGGCTACAGTATATGCAATTTCTTCCACTTTTGAGTGACACAAAGATGCTTATCTAAATGGTGGAATGCAACAGCTGTTAATCAGGCTCACTTTGACTTTACATAGTGCACCAAGAGATAGTTCTCGCTTACGGCCACACCGGCCTGAGTACGCCTGATCTCGTCCGATCTCGGAAGCTAAGCAGGGTCGGTCGGGCTGGTTAGTACTTGGATGGGAGACCGCCTGGGAATACCAGGTGCTGTAAGCTTTTGTCACTGCCTTGTGGAATTTCAACTCTTTGTCCGTTTTTTCCCACAAGGCTGAAATATGTGCCCTCGCTTTGAAATAAGTAAGCAAGGTTAGTTTGTATTTCATCCAACAATCTGTGCTACAAATTATGGCTACAGTATATGCAATTTCATCCACTTTTTGAGATTGCCTTTCGCTTACGGCCACACCGGCCTGAGTACGCCTGATCTCGTCCGATCTCGGAAGCTAAGCAGGGTCGGGCCTGGTTAGTACTTGGATGGGAGACCGCCTGGGAATACCAGGTGCTGTAAGCTTTTTGTCACTGCCTTGTGGAATTTCAACTCTTTGTCCGTTTTTTCCCACAAGGCTGAAATATGTGCCCTCGCTTTGAAATAAGTAAGCAAGGTTAGTTTGTATTTCATCCAACAATCTGTGCTACAAATTATGGCTACAGTATATGCAATTTTCCACTTTTTGAGTGACACAAAGATGCTTATCTAAATGGTGAATGCAACAGCTGTTAATCAGGCTCACTTTGACTTTACATAGTGCACCAAGAGATAGTTTCTCGCTACGGCCACACCGGCCTGAGTACGCCTGATCTCGTCCGATCTCGGAAGCTAAGCAGGGTCGGGCCTGGTTAGTACTTGGATGGGAGACCGCCTGGGAATACCAGGTGCTGTAAGCTTTTTGTCACTGCCTTGTGGAATTTCAACTCTTTGTCCGTTTTTTCCCACAAGGCTGAAATATGTGCCCTCGCTTTGAAATAAGTAAGCAAGGTTAGTTTGTATTTCATCCAACAATCTGTGCTACAAATTATGGCTACAGTATATGCAATTTCATCCACTTTTTGAGATTGCCTTTCGCTTACGGCCACACCGGCCTGAGTACGCCTGATCTCGTCCGATCTCGGAAGCTAAGCAGGGTCGGGCCTGGTTAGTACTTGGATGGGAGACCGCCTGGGAATACCAGGTGCTGTAAGCTTTTTGTCACTGCCTTGTGGAATTTCAACTCTTTGTCCGTTTTTTCCCACAAGGCTGAAATATGTGCCCTCGCTTTGAAATAAGTAAGCAAGGTTAGTTTGTATTTCATCCAACAATCTGTGCTACAAATTATGGCTACAGTATATGCAATTTCATCCACTTTTTGAGATTGCCTTTCGCTTACGGCCACACCGGCCTGAGTACGCCTGATCTCGTCCGATCTCGGAAGCTAAGCAGGGTCGGGCCTGGTTAGTACTTGGATGGGAGACCGCCTGGGAATACCAGGTGCTGTAAGCTTTTTGTCACTGCCTTGTGGAATTTCAACTCTTTGTCCGTTTTTTCCCACAAGGCTGAAATATGTGCCCTCGCTTTGAAATAAGTAAGCAAGGTTAGTTTGTATTTCATCCAACAATCTGTGCTACAAATTATGGCTACAGTATATGCAATTTCTTCCACTTTTTGAGTGACACAAAGATGCTTATCTAAATGGTGGAATGCAACAGCGTTAATCAGGCTCACTTTGACTTACAATAGTGCACCAAGAGATAGTTTCTCGCTTACGGCCACACCGGCCTGAGTACGCCTGATCTCGTCCGATCTCGGAAGCTAAGCAGGGTCGGGCCTGGTTAGTACTTGGATGGGAGACCGCCTGGGAATACCAGGTGCTGTAAGCTTTTTGTCACTGCCTTGTGGAATTTCAACTCTTTGTCCGTTTTTCCCACAAGGCTGAAATATGTGCCCTCGCTTTGAAATAAGTAAGCAAGGTTAGTTTGTATTTCATCCAACAATCTGTGCTACAAATTATGGCTAAGTATATGCAATTTCATCCACTTTTGAGATTGCCTTTCGCTTACGGCCCACCGCCTGAGTACGCCTGATCTCGTCCGATCTCGGAAGCTAAGCAGGGTCGGGCCTGGTTAGTACTTGGATGGGAGACCGCCTGGGAATACCAGGTGCTGTAAGCTTTTTGTCACTGCCTTGTGGAATTTCAACTCTTTGTCCGTTTTTCCCACAAGGCTGAAATATGTGCCCTCGCTTTGAAAATAGGTAAGCAAGGTTAGTTTGTATTGCATCCAACAATCT
>NW_023493999.1:0-75985 GCF_013265735.2 Oncorhynchus mykiss | reverse complement strand
CACTTTTCCATATAAACAAGGTCTAAAATCATGTTTTGGATTGCACTGTTAAAAGTAACGGTTCAAAACTAGATGATAGGGACACTATGGACAATTTTCAGCAATTTGCAGCAATTAAACTACAGAAATAACCACTTTTCCATATAAACAAGGTCTAAAATCATGTTTGGATTGCACTCTGTTAAACGTAACTGTTCAAACTAGATGAGATAGGGACACTATGGACAATTTTCAGCAATTTGCAGCAATAAACTACAGAAAATAACCACTTTTCCATATAAACAAGGTCTAAAATCATGTTTGGATTGCACTCTGTTAAACGTAACTGTTCAAACTAGATGAGATAGGGACACTATGGACAATTTGCAGCAATAAACTACAGAAATAACCACTTTCCATATAAACAAGGTCTAAAATCATGTTTGGATTGCACTCTGGATACAATCTGTTAAACGTAACTGTTCAAACTAGATGAGATAGGGACACTATGGACAATTTCAGCAATTTGCAGCAATTAAACTACAGAAATAACACTTTTCCATATAAACAAGGTTTAAAAATCATGTTTGGATTGCACTCTGGTCTGTAAACGTAACTGTTCAAACTAGAGAGATAGGACACTATGGACAATTTTCAGCAATTGCAGCAATTAAACTACAGAAATAACCACTTTTCCATATAAACAAGGTCTAAAATCATGTTTGGATTGCACTCTGGATACAATCTGTTAACGTAACTGTTCAAACTAGATGATAGGGACACTATGGACAATTTTCAGCAATTTGCAGCAATAAAACTACAGAAATAACCACTTTTCCATATAAACAAGGTCTAAAATCATGTTTGGATTGCACTCTCTGTTAAACGTAACTGTTCAAATAGATGAGATAGGGACACTATGGACAATTTTCAGCAATTTGCAGCAATTAAACTACAGAAATAACCACTTTTCCATATAAACAGGTCTAAAATCATGTTTGGATTGCACTCTGTTAAACGTAACTGTTCAAACTAGATGAGATAGGGACACTATGGACAATTTTCAGCAATTTGCAGCAATTAAACTACAGAAATAACCACTTTTCCATATAAACAAGGTCTAAAATCATGTTTGGATTGCACTCTGGATACAATCTGTTAAACGTAACTGTTCAAACTAGATGAGATAGGGACACTATGGACAATTTTCAGCAATTTGCAGCAATTAAACTACAGAAATAACCACTTTTCCATATAAACAAGGTCTAAAATCATGTTGGATTGCACTCTGATACAATCTTAAACGTAACTGTTCAAACTAGATGAGATAGGGACACTATGGACAATTTTCAGCAATTTCAGCAATTAAACTACAGAAATAACCACTTTTCCATATAAACAAGGTCTAAAATCATGTTTGGATTGCACTCTGGATACAATCTGTTAAACGTAACTGTTCAAACTAGATGAGATAGGGACACTATGGACAATTTTCAGCAATTTGCAGCAATTAAACTACAGAAATAACCACTTTTCCATATAAACAAGGTCTAAAATCATGTTTGGATTGCACTCTGTTAAACGTAACTGTTCAAACTAGATGATAGGGACACTATGGACAATTTCAGCAATTTGCAGCAATTAAACTACAGAAATAACCACTTTTCCATATAAACAAGGTCTAAAATCATGTTTGGATTGCACTCTGGATACAATCTGTTAAACGTAACTGTTCAAACTAGATGAGATAGGGACACTATGGACAATTTTCAGCAATTTGCAGCAATTAAACTACAGAAATAACCACTTTTCCATATAAACAAGGTCTAAAATCATGTTTGGATTGCACTCTGGATAAATCTGTTAAAAACTGTTCAAACTAGATGAGATAGGGACACTATGGACAATTTTCAGCAATTTGCAGCAATTAAACTACAGAAATAACCACTTTTCCATATAAACAAGGTCTAAAATCATGTTTGGATTGCACTCTGTGTTAAACGTAACTGTTCAAACTAGATGAGATAGGGACACTATGGACAATTTTCAGCAATTGCAGCAAAACTACAGAAATAACCACTTTTCCATATAAACAAGGTCTAAAATCATGTTTGGATTGCACTCTGGATACAATCTGTTAAACGTAACTGTTCAAACTAGATGAGATAGGGACACTATGGACAATTTTCAGCAATTTGCAGCAATTAAACTACAGAAATAACCACTTTTCCATATAAACAAGGTCTAAAATCATGTTTGGATTGCACTCTGTTAAACGTAACTGTTCAAACTAGATGAGATAGGGACACTATGGACAATTTTCAGCAATTAAACTACAGAAATAACCACTTTCCATATAAACAAGGTCTAAAATCATGTTTGGATTGCACTCACTCTGTTAAACGTAACTGTTCAAACTAGATGAGATAGGGACACTATGGACAATTTTCAGCAATTTGCAGCAATTAAACTACAGAAATAACCACTTTTCCATATAAAACAAGGTCTAAAATCATGTTTGGATTGCACTCTGGATACAATCTGTAAACGTAACTGTTCAAACTAGATGATAGGGACACTATGGACAATTTTCAGCAATTTGCAGCAATTAAACTACAGAAATAACCACTTTTCCATATAAACAAGGTCTAAAATCATGTTTGGATTGCACTCTGTTAAACGTAACTGTTCAAACTAGATGAGATAGGGACACTATGGACAATTTTCAGCAATTAAACTACAGAAATAACCACTTTTCCATATAAACAAGGTCTAAAATCATGTTTGGATTGCACTCTGGATACAATCTGTTAAACGTAACTGTTCAAACTAGATGAGATAGGGACACTATGGACAATTTCAGCAATTTGCAGCAATTAAACTACAGAAATAACCACTTTTCCATATAAACAAGGTCTAAAATCATGTTTGGATTGCACTCTGGATACAATCTGTTAAACGTAACTGTTCAAACTAGATGATAGGGACACTATGGACAATTTTCAGCAATTTGCAGCAATTAAACTACAGAAATAACCACTTTTCCATATAAACAAGGTCTAAAATCATGTTTGGATTGCACTCTGGATACAATCTGTTAAACGTAACTGTTCAAACTAGATGAGATAGGGACACTATGGACAATTTTCAGCAATTTGCAGCAATTAAACTACAGAAATAACCACTTTTCCATATAAACAAGGTCTAAAATCATGTTTGGATTGCACTCTGGATACAATCTGTTAAACGTAACTGTTCAAACTAGATGATAGGGACACTATGGACAATTTTCAGCAATTTGCAGCAATTAAACTACAGAAATAACCACTTTTCCATATAAACAAGGTCTAAAATCATGTTTGGATTGCACTCTGGATACAATCTGTTAAACGTAACTGTTCAAACTAGATGAGATAGGGACACTATGGACAATTTTCAGCAATTTGCAGCAATTAAACTACAGAAATAACCACTTTTCCATATAAACAAGGTCTAAAATCATGTTTGGATTGCACTCTGGATACAATCTGTTAAACGTAACTGTTCAAACTAGATGAGATAGGGACACTATGGACAATTTTCAGCAATTTGCAGCAATTAAACTACAGAAATAACCACTTTTCCATATAAACAAGGTCTAAAATCATGTTTGGATTGCACTCTGGATACAATCTGTTAAACGTAACTGTTCAAACTAGATGAGATAGGGACACTATGGACAATTTTCAGCAATTTGCAGCAATTAAACTACAGAAATAACCACTTTTCCATATAAACAAGGTCTAAAATCATGTTTGGATTGCACTCTGTTAAACGTAACTGTTCAAACTAGATGAGATAGGGACACTATGGACAATTTTCAGCAATTAAACTACAGAAATAACCACTTTTCCATATAAACAAGGTCTAAAATCATGTTTGGATTGCACTCTGGATACAATCTGTTAAACGTAACTGTTCAAACTAGATGATAGGGACACTATGGACAATTTTCAGCAATTTGCAGCAATTAAACTACAGAAATAACCACTTTTCCATATAAACAAGGTCTAAAATCATGTTTGGATTGCACAATCTGTTAAACGTAACTGTTCAAACTAGATGATAGGGACACTATGGACAATTTTCAGCAATTTGCAGCAATTAAACTACAGAAATAACCACTTTTCCATATAAACAAGGTCTAAAATCATGTTTGGATTGCACTCTGTTAAACGTAACTGTTCAAACTAGATGAGATAGGGACACTATGGACAATTTTCAGCAATTAAACTACAGAAATAACCACTTTTCCATATAAACAAGGTCTAAAATCATGTTTGGATTGCACTCTGTTAAACGTAACTGTTCAAACTAGATGATAGGGACACTATGGACAATTTTCAGCAATTTGCAGCAATTAAACTACAGAAATAACCACTTTTCCATATAAACAAGGTCTAAAATCATGTTTGGATTGCACTCTGTTAAACGTAACTGTTCAAACTAGATGATAGGGACACTATGGACAATTTTCAGCAATTTGCAGCAATAAACTACAGAAATAACACTTTTCCATATAAACAAGGTCTAAAATCATGTTTGGATTGCACTCTGGATACAATCTGTTAAACGTAACTGTTCAAACTAGATGAGATAGGGACACTATGGACAATTTTCAGCAATTTGCAGCAATTAAACTACAGAAATAACCACTTTTCCATATAAACAAGGTCTAAAATCATGTTTGGATTGCACTCTGGATACAATCTGTTAAACGTAACTGTTCAAACTAGATGAGATAGGGACACTATGGACAATTTTCAGCAATTTGCAGCAATTAAACTACAGAAATAACCACTTTTCCATATAAACAAGGTCTAAAATCATGTTTGGATTGCACTCTGTTAAACGTAACTGTTCAAACTAGATGAGATAGGGACACTATGGACAATTTCAGCAATTAAACTACAGAAATAACCACTTTTCCATATAAACAAGGTCTAAAATCATGTTTGGATTGCACTCTGGATACAATCTGTTAAACGTAACTGTTCAAACTAGATGAGATAGGGACACTATGGACAATTTTCAGCAATTTGCAGCAATTAAACTACAGAAATAACCACTTTTCCATATAAACAAGGTCTAAAATCATGTTTGGATTGCACTCTGTTAAACGTAACTGTTCAAACTAGATGATAGGGACACTATGGACAATTTTCAGCAATTTGCAGCAATTAAACTACAGAAATAACCACTTTTCCATATAAACAAGGTCTAAAATCATGTTTGGATTGCACTCTGGATACAATCTGTTAAACGTAACTGTTCAAACTAGATGAGATAGGGACACTATGGACAATTTTCAGCAATTTGCAGCAATTAAACTACAGAAATAACCACTTTTCCATATAAACAAGGTCTAAAATCATGTTTGGATTGCACTCTGGATACAATCTGTTAAACGTAACTGTTCAAACTAGATGAGATAGGGACACTATGGACAATTTTCAGCAATTTGCAGCAATTAAACTACAGAAATAACCACTTTTCCATATAAACAAGGTCTAAAATCATGTTTGGATTGCACTCTGTTAAACGTAACTGTTCAAACTAGATGAGATAGGGACACTATGGACAATTTTCAGCAATTAAACTACAGAAATAACCACTTTTCCATATAAACAAGGTCTAAAATCATGTTTGGATTGCACTCTGGATACAATCTGTTAAACGTAACTGTTCAAACTAGATGAGATAGGGACACTATGGACAATTTTCAGCAATTTGCAGCAATTAAACTACAGAAATAACCACTTTTCCATATAAACAAGGTCTAAAATCATGTTTGGATTGCACTCTGGATACAATCTGTAAACGTAACTGTTCAAACTAGATGAGATAGGGACACTATGGACAATTTTCAGCAATTTGCAGCAATTAAACTACAGAAATAACCACTTTTCCATATAAACAAGGTCTAAAATCATGTTTGGATTGCACTCTGTTAAACGTAACTGTTCAAACTAGATGATAGGGACACTATGGACAATTTTCAGCAATTAAACTACAGAAATAACCACTTTTCCATATAAACAAGGTCTAAAATCATGTTTGGATTGCACTCTGGATACAATCTGTTAAACGTAACTGTTCAAACTAGATGAGATAGGGACACTATGGACAATTTCAGCAATTTGCAGCAATTAAACTACAGAAATAACCACTTTTCCATATAAACAAGGTCTAAAATCATGTTTGGATTGCACTGGATACAATCTGTTAAACGTAACTGTTCAAACTAGATGAGATAGGGACACTATGGACAATTTTCAGCAATTTGCAGCAATTAAACTACAGAAATAACCACTTTTCCATATAAACAAGGTCTAAAATCATGTTTGGATTGCACTCTGGATACAATCTGTTAAACGTAACTGTTCAAACTAGATGAGATAGGGACACTATGGACAATTTTCAGCAATTAAACTACAGAAATAACCACTTTTCCATATAAACAAGGTCTAAAATCATGTTTGGATTGCACTCTGGATACAATCTGTTAAACGTAACTGTTCAAACTAGATGATAGGGACACTATGGACAATTTTCAGCAATTTGCAGCAATTAAACTACAGAAATAACCACTTTTCCATATAAACAAGGTCTAAAATCATGTTTGGATTGCACTCTGTTAAACGTAACTGTTCAAACTAGATGAGATAGGGACACTATGGACAATTTTCAGCAATTAAACTACAGAAATAACCACTTTTCCATATAAACAAGGTCTAAAATCATGTTTGGATTGCACTCTGGATACAATCTGTTAAACGTAACTGTTCAAACTAGATGAGATAGGGACACTATGGACAATTTTCAGCAATTTGCAGCAATTAAACTACAGAAATAACCACTTTTCCATATAAACAAGGTCTAAAATCATGTTTGGATTGCACTCTGGATACAATCTGTAAACGTAACTGTTCAAACTAGATGAGATAGGGACACTATGGACAATTTTCAGCAATTTGCAGCAATTAAACTACAGAAATAACCACTTTTCCATATAAACAAGGTCTAAAATCATGTTTGGATTGCACTCTGTTAAACGTAACTGTTCAAACTAGATGAGATAGGGACACTATGGACAATTTTCAGCAATTAAACTACAGAAATAACCACTTTTCCATATAAACAAGGTCTAAAATCATGTTTGGATTGCACTCTGGATACAATCTGTTAAACGTAACTGTTCAAACTAGATGAGATAGGGACACTATGGACAATTTTCAGCAATTTGCAGCAATTAAACTACAGAAATAACCACTTTTCCATATAAACAAGGTCTAAAATCATGTTTGGATTGCACTCTGTTAAACGTAACTGTTCAAACTAGATGATAGGGACACTATGGACAATCAGCAATTTGCAGCAATTAAACTACAGAAATAACCACTTTTCCATATAAACAAGGTCTAAAATCATGTTTGGATTGCACTCTGTTAAACGTAACTGTTCAAACTAGATGAGATAGGGACACTATGGACAATTTTCAGCAATTAAACTACAGAAATAACCACTTTTCCATATAAACAAGGTCTAAAATCATGTTTGGATTGCACTCTGGATACAATCTGTTAAACGTAACTGTTCAAACTAGATGATAGGGACACTATGGACAATTTTCAGCAATTTGCAGCAATTAAACTACAGAAATAACCACTTTTCCATATAAACAAGGTCTAAAATCATGTTTGGATTGCACTCTGTTAAACGTAACTGTTCAAACTAGATGAGATAGGGACACTATGGACAATTTTCAGCAATTTGCAGCAATTAAACTACAGAAATAACCACTTTTCCATATAAACAAGGTCTAAAATCATGTTTGGATTGCTGGATACAATCTGTTAAACGTAACTGTTCAAACTAGATGAGATAGGGACACTATGGACAATTTTCAGCAATTTGCAGCAATTAAACTACAGAAATAACCACTTTTCCATATAAACAAGGTCTAAAATCATGTTTGGATTGCACTCTGGATACAATCTGTTAAACGTAACTGTTCAAACTAGATGAGATAGGGACACTATGGACAATTTTTTTCAGCAATTAAACTACAGAAATAACCACTTTTCCATATAAACAAGGTCTAAAATCATGTTTGGATTGCTGGATACAATCTGTTAAACGTAACTGTTCAAACTAGATGAGATAGGGACACTATGGACAATTTTGCAGCAATTAAACTACAGAAATAACCACTTTTCCATATAAACAAGGTCTAAAATCATGTTTGGATTGCACTCTGGATACAATCTGTTAAACGTAACTGTTCAAACTAGATGAGATAGGGACACTATGGACAATTTTCAGCAATTTGCAGCAATTAAACTACAGAAATAACCACTTTTCCATATAAACAAGGTCTAAAATCATGTTTGGATTGCACTCTGGATACAATCTGTTAAACGTAACTGTTCAAACTAGATGAGATAGGGACACTATGGACAATTTTCAGCAATTTGCAGCAATTAAACTACAGAAATAACCACTTTTCCATATAAACAAGGTCTAAAATCATGTTTGGATTGCACTCTGGATACAATCTGTTAAACGTAACTGTTCAAACTAGATGATAGGGACACTATGGACAATTTTCAGCAATTTGCAGCAATTAAACTACAGAAATAACCACTTTTCCATATAAACAAGGTCTAAAATCATGTTTGGATTGCACTCTGTTAAACGTAACTGTTCAAACTAGATGAGATAGGGACACTATGGACAATTTTCAGCAATTTGCAGCAATTAAACTACAGAAATAACCACTTTTCCATATAAACAAGGTCTAAAATCATGTTTGGATTGCACTCTGGATACAATCTGTTAAACGTAACTGTTCAAACTAGATGAGATAGGGACACTATGGACAATTTTCAGCAATTTGCAGCAATTAAACTACAGAAATAACCACTTTTCCATATAAACAAGGTCTAAAATCATGTTTGGATTGCACTCTGTTAAACGTAACTGTTCAAACTAGATGAGATAGGGACACTATGGACAATTTTCAGCAATTTGCAGCAATTAAACTACAGAAATAACCACTTTTCCATATAAACAAGGTCTAAAATCATGTTTGGATTGCACTCTGTTAAACGTAACTGTTCAAACTAGATGAGATAGGGACACTATGGACAATTTTGCAGCAATTAAACTACAGAAATAACCACTTTTCCATATAAACAAGGTCTAAAATCATGTTTGGATTGCACTCTGGATACAATCTGTTAAACGTAACTGTTCAAACTAGATGAGATAGGGACACTATGGACAATTTTCAGCAATTTGCAGCAATTAAACTACAGAAATAACCACTTTTCCATATAAACAAGGTCTAAAATCATGTTTGGATTGCACTCTGTTAAACGTAACTGTTCAAACTAGATGAGATAGGGACACTATGGACAATTTTCAGCAATTTGCAGCAATTAAACTACAGAAATAACCACTTTTCCATATAAACAAGGTCTAAAATCATGTTTGGATTGCACAATCTGTTAAACGTAACTGTTCAAACTAGATGATAGGGACACTATGGACAATTTTCAGCAATTTGCAGCAATTAAACTACAGAAATAACCACTTTTCCATATAAACAAGGTCTAAAATCATGTTTGGATTGCACTCTGTTAAACGTAACTGTTCAAACTAGATGAGATAGGGACACTATGGACAATTTTCAGCAATTTGCAGCAATTAAACTACAGAAATAACCACTTTTCCATATAAACAAGGTCTAAAATCATGTTTGGATTGCACTCTGGATACAATCTGTTAAACGTAACTGTTCAAACTAGATGAGATAGGGACACTATGGACAATTTTCAGCAATTTGCAGCAATTAAACTACAGAAATAACCACTTTTCCATATAAACAAGGTCTAAAATCATGTTTGGATTGCACTCTGTTAAACGTAACTGTTCAAACTAGATGAGATAGGGACACTATGGACAATTTTCAGCAATTTGCAGCAATTAAACTACAGAAATAACCACTTTTCCATATAAACAAGGTCTAAAATCATGTTTGGATTGCACTCTGTTAAACGTAACTGTTCAAACTAGATGAGATAGGGACACTATGGACAATTTTCAGCAATTAAACTACAGAAATAACCACTTTTCCATATAAACAAGGTCTAAAATCATGTTTGGATTGCACTCTGGATACAATCTGTTAAACGTAACTGTTCAAACTAGATGAGATAGGGACACTATGGACAATTTTCAGCAATTTGCAGCAATTAAACTACAGAAATAACCACTTTTCCATATAAACAAGGTCTAAAATCATGTTTGGATTGCACTCTGTTAAACGTAACTGTTCAAACTAGATGAGATAGGGACACTATGGACAATTTTCAGCAATTTGCAGCAATTAAACTACAGAAATAACCACTTTTCCATATAAACAAGGTCTAAAATCATGTTTGGATTGCACTCTGGATACAATCTGTTAAACGTAACTGTTCAAACTAGATGAGATAGGGACACTATGGACAATTTTCAGCAATTTGCAGCAATTAAACTACAGAAATAACCACTTTTCCATATAAACAAGGTCTAAAATCATGTTTGGATTGCACTCTGGATACAATCTGTAAACGTAACTGTTCAAACTAGATGAGATAGGGACACTATGGACAATTTTCAGCAATTTGCAGCAATTAAACTACAGAAATAACCACTTTTCCATATAAACAAGGTCTAAAATCATGTTTGGATTGCACTCTGTTAAACGTAACTGTTCAAACTAGATGAGATAGGGACACTATGGACAATTTTCAGCAATTAAACTACAGAAATAACCACTTTTCCATATAAACAAGGTCTAAAATCATGTTTGGATTGCACTCTGTTAAACGTAACTGTTCAAACTAGATGATAGGGACACTATGGACAATTTTCAGCAATTTGCAGCAATTAAACTACAGAAATAACCACTTTTCCATATAAACAAGGTCTAAAATCATGTTTGGATTGCACTCTGGATACAATCTGTTAAACGTAACTGTTCAAACTAGATGAGATAGGGACACTATGGACAATTTTCAGCAATTTGCAGCAATTAAACTACAGAAATAACCACTTTTCCATATAAACAAGGTCTAAAATCATGTTTGGATTGCACTCTGTTAAACGTAACTGTTCAAACTAGATGAGATAGGGACACTATGGACAATTTTCAGCAATTTGCAGCAATTAAACTACAGAAATAACCACTTTTCCATATAAACAAGGTCTAAAATCATGTTTGGATTGCACTCTGTTAAACGTAACTGTTCAAACTAGATGAGATAGGGACACTATGGACAATTTTCAGCAATTTGCAGCAATTAAACTACAGAAATAACCACTTTTCCATATAAACAAGGTCTAAAATCATGTTTGGATTGCACTCTGGATACAATCTGTTAAACGTAACTGTTCAAACTAGATGAGATAGGGACACTATGGACAATTTTCAGCAATTTGCAGCAATTAAACTACAGAAATAACCACTTTTCCATATAAACAAGGTCTAAAATCATGTTTGGATTGCACTCTGTTAAACGTAACTGTTCAAACTAGATGATAGGGACACTATGGACAATTTTCAGCAATTTGCAGCAATTAAACTACAGAAATAACCACTTTTCCATATAAACAAGGTCTAAAATCATGTTTGGATTGCACTCTGGATACAATCTGTTAAACGTAACTGTTCAAACTAGATGAGATAGGGACACTATGGACAATTTTCAGCAATTTGCAGCAATTAAACTACAGAAATAACCACTTTTCCATATAAACAAGGTCTAAAATCATGTTTGGATTGCACTCTGGATACAATCTGTTAAACGTAACTGTTCAAACTAGATGAGATAGGGACACTATGGACAATTTGCAGCAATTAAACTACAGAAATAACCACTTTTCCATATAAACAAGGTCTAAAATCATGTTTGGATTGCACTCTGGATACAATCTGTTAAACGTAACTGTTCAAACTAGATGAGATAGGGACACTATGGACAATTTTCAGCAATTTGCAGCAATTAAACTACAGAAATAACCACTTTTCCATATAAACAAGGTCTAAAATCATGTTTGGATTGCACTCTGGATACAATCTGTTAAACGTAACTGTTCAAACTAGATGAGATAGGGACACTATGGACAATTTTCAGCAATTTGCAGCAATTAAACTACAGAAATAACCACTTTTCCATATAAACAAGGTCTAAAATCATGTTTGGATTGCACAATCTGTTAAACGTAACTGTTCAAACTAGATGAGATAGGGACACTATGGACAATTTTCAGCAATTTGCAGCAATTAAACTACAGAAATAACCACTTTTCCATATAAACAAGGTCTAAAATCATGTTTGGATTGCACTCTGTTAAACGTAACTGTTCAAACTAGATGATAGGGACACTATGGACAATTTTCAGCAATTAAACTACAGAAATAACCACTTTTCCATATAAACAAGGTCTAAAATCATGTTTGGATTGCACTCTGGATACAATCTGTTAAACGTAACTGTTCAAACTAGATGATAGGGACACTATGGACAATTTTCAGCAATTTGCAGCAATTAAACTACAGAAATAACCACTTTTCCATATAAACAAGGTCTAAAATCATGTTTGGATTGCACTCACAATCTGTTAAACGTAACTGTTCAAACTAGATGAGATAGGGACACTATGGACAATTTGCAGCAATTAAACTACAGAAATAACCACTTTTCCATATAAACAAGGTCTAAAATCATGTTTGGATTGCACTCTGGATACAATCTGTTAAACGTAACTGTTCAAACTAGATGAGATAGGGACACTATGGACAATTTTCAGCAATTTGCAGCAATTAAACTACAGAAATAACCACTTTTCCATATAAACAAGGTCTAAAATCATGTTTGGATTGCACTCTGTTAAACGTAACTGTTCAAACTAGATGATAGGGACACTATGGACAATTTTCAGCAATTTGCAGCAATTAAACTACAGAAATAACCACTTTTCCATATAAACAAGGTCTAAAATCATGTTTGGATTGCACTCTGTTAAACGTAACTGTTCAAACTAGATGAGATAGGGACACTATGGACAATTTTCAGCAATTTGCAGCAATTAAACTACAGAAATAACCACTTTTCCATATAAACAAGGTCTAAAATCATGTTTGGATTGCACTCTGTTAAACGTAACTGTTCAAACTAGATGAGATAGGGACACTATGGACAATTTTCAGCAATTAAACTACAGAAATAACCACTTTTCCATATAAACAAGGTCTAAAATCATGTTTGGATTGCACTCTGGATACAATCTGTTAAACGTAACTGTTCAAACTAGATGAGATAGGGACACTATGGACAATTTTCAGCAATTTGCAGCAATTAAACTACAGAAATAACCACTTTTCCATATAAACAAGGTCTAAAATCATGTTTGGATTGCACTCTGGATACAATCTGTTAAACGTAACTGTTCAAACTAGATGAGATAGGGACACTATGGACAATTTTGCAGCAATTAAACTACAGAAATAACCACTTTTCCATATAAACAAGGTCTAAAATCATGTTTGGATTGCACTCTGGATACAATCTGTTAAACGTAACTGTTCAAACTAGATGATAGGGACACTATGGACAATTTTCAGCAATTTGCAGCAATTAAACTACAGAAATAACCACTTTTCCATATAAACAAGGTCTAAAATCATGTTTGGATTGCACTCTGTGTTAAACGTAACTGTTCAAACTAGATGATAGGGACACTATGGACAATTTTCAGCAATTTGCAGCAATTAAACTACAGAAATAACCACTTTTCCATATAAACAAGGTCTAAAATCATGTTTGGATTGCACTCTGGATACAATCTGTTAAACGTAACTGTTCAAACTAGATGAGATAGGGACACTATGGACAATTTTCAGCAATTTGCAGCAATTAAACTACAGAAATAACCACTTTTCCATATAAACAAGGTCTAAAATCATGTTTGGATTGCACTCTGGATACAATCTGTTAAACGTAACTGTTCAAACTAGATGAGATAGGGACACTATGGACAATTTTCAGCAATTTGCAGCAATTAAACTACAGAAATAACCACTTTTCCATATAAACAAGGTCTAAAATCATGTTTGGATTGCACAATCTGTTAAACGTAACTGTTCAAACTAGATGATAGGGACACTATGGACAATTTTCAGCAATTAAACTACAGAAATAACCACTTTTCCATATAAACAAGGTCTAAAATCATGTTTGGATTGCACTCTGGATACAATCTGTTAAACGTAACTGTTCAAACTAGATGATAGGGACACTATGGACAATTTTCAGCAATTTGCAGCAATTAAACTACAGAAATAACCACTTTTCCATATAAACAAGGTCTAAAATCATGTTTGGATTGCACTCACAATCTGTTAAACGTAACTGTTCAAACTAGATGATAGGGACACTATGGACAATTTTCAGCAATTTGCAGCAATTAAACTACAGAAATAACCACTTTTCCATATAAACAAGGTCTAAAATCATGTTTGGATTGCACTCTGGATACAATCTGTTAAACGTAACTGTTCAAACTAGATGATAGGGACACTATGGACAATTTTCAGCAATTTGCAGCAATTAAACTACAGAAATAACCACTTTTCCATATAAACAAGGTCTAAAATCATGTTTGGATTGCACTCTGTTAAACGTAACTGTTCAAACTAGATGATAGGGACACTATGGACAATTTTCAGCAATTTGCAGCAATTAAACTACAGAAATAACCACTTTTCCATATAAACAAGGTCTAAAATCATGTTTGGATTGCACTCTGGATACAATCTGTTAAACGTAACTGTTCAAACTAGATGAGATAGGGACACTATGGACAATTTTCAGCAATTTGCAGCAATTAAACTACAGAAATAACCACTTTTCCATATAAACAAGGTCTAAAATCATGTTTGGATTGCACTCTGTTAAACGTAACTGTTCAAACTAGATGAGATAGGGACACTATGGACAATTTTCAGCAATTTGCAGCAATTAAACTACAGAAATAACCACTTTTCCATATAAACAAGGTCTAAAATCATGTTTGGATTGCACTCTGTTAAACGTAACTGTTCAAACTAGATGAGATAGGGACACTATGGACAATTTTCAGCAATTAAACTACAGAAATAACCACTTTTCCATATAAACAAGGTCTAAAATCATGTTTGGATTGCACTCTGGATACAATCTGTTAAACGTAACTGTTCAAACTAGATGAGATAGGGACACTATGGACAATTTTCAGCAATTTGCAGCAATTAAACTACAGAAATAACCACTTTTCCATATAAACAAGGTCTAAAATCATGTTTGGATTGCACTCTGGATACAATCTGTTAAACGTAACTGTTCAAACTAGATGATAGGGACACTATGGACAATTTTCAGCAATTTGCAGCAATTAAACTACAGAAATAACCACTTTTCCATATAAACAAGGTCTAAAATCATGTTTGGATTGCACTCACTCTGTTAAACGTAACTGTTCAAACTAGATGAGATAGGGACACTATGGACAATTTTCAGCAATTTGCAGCAATTAAACTACAGAAATAACCACTTTTCCATATAAACAAGGTCTAAAATCATGTTTGGATTGCACTCTGTTAAACGTAACTGTTCAAACTAGATGAGATAGGGACACTATGGACAATTTTCAGCAATTTGCAGCAATTAAACTACAGAAATAACCACTTTTCCATATAAACAAGGTCTAAAATCATGTTTGGATTGCACTCTGGATACAATCTGTTAAACGTAACTGTTCAAACTAGATGAGATAGGGACACTATGGACAATTTTCAGCAATTTGCAGCAATTAAACTACAGAAATAACCACTTTTCCATATAAACAAGGTCTAAAATCATGTTTGGATTGCACTCTGGATACAATCTGTTAAACGTAACTGTTCAAACTAGATGAGATAGGGACACTATGGACAATTTTCAGCAATTTGCAGCAATTAAACTACAGAAATAACCACTTTTCCATATAAACAAGGTCTAAAATCATGTTTGGATTGCACTCTGGATACAATCTGTTAAACGTAACTGTTCAAACTAGATGAGATAGGGACACTATGGACAATTTTCAGCAATTTGCAGCAATTAAACTACAGAAATAACCACTTTTCCATATAAACAAGGTCTAAAATCATGTTTGGATTGCACTCACAATCTGTTAAACGTAACTGTTCAAACTAGATGAGATAGGGACACTATGGACAATTTCAGCAATTTGCAGCAATTAAACTACAGAAATAACCACTTTTCCATATAAACAAGGTCTAAAATCATGTTTGGATTGCACTCTGTTAAACGTAACTGTTCAAACTAGATGAGATAGGGACACTATGGACAATTTTCAGCAATTTGCAGCAATTAAACTACAGAAATAACCACTTTTCCATATAAACAAGGTCTAAAATCATGTTTGGATTGCACTCTGGATACAATCTGTTAAACGTAACTGTTCAAACTAGATGAGATAGGGACACTATGGACAATTTTCAGCAATTTGCAGCAATTAAACTACAGAAATAACCACTTTTCCATATAAACAAGGTCTAAAATCATGTTTGGATTGCACTCTGTTAAACGTAACTGTTCAAACTAGATGATAGGGACACTATGGACAATTTTCAGCAATTTGCAGCAATTAAACTACAGAAATAACCACTTTTCCATATAAACAAGGTCTAAAATCATGTTTGGATTGCACTCACTCTGTTAAACGTAACTGTTCAAACTAGATGAGATAGGGACACTATGGACAATTTTCAGCAATTTGCAGCAATTAAACTACAGAAATAACCACTTTTCCATATAAACAAGGTCTAAAATCATGTTTGGATTGCACTCTGGATACAATCTGTTAAACGTAACTGTTCAAACTAGATGAGATAGGGACACTATGGACAATTTTCAGCAATTTGCAGCAATTAAACTACAGAAATAACCACTTTTCCATATAAACAAGGTCTAAAATCATGTTTGGATTGCACTCTGTTAAACGTAACTGTTCAAACTAGATGATAGGGACACTATGGACAATTTTCAGCAATTTGCAGCAATTAAACTACAGAAATAACCACTTTTCCATATAAACAAGGTCTAAAATCATGTTTGGATTGCACTCTGTTAAACGTAACTGTTCAAACTAGATGAGATAGGGACACTATGGACAATTTTCAGCAATTTGCAGCAATTAAACTACAGAAATAACCACTTTTCCATATAAACAAGGTCTAAAATCATGTTTGGATTGCACTCTGTTAAACGTAACTGTTCAAACTAGATGAGATAGGGACACTATGGACAATTTTCAGCAATTTGCAGCAATTAAACTACAGAAATAACCACTTTTCCATATAAACAAGGTCTAAAATCATGTTTGGATTGCACTCTGTTAAACGTAACTGTTCAAACTAGATGAGATAGGGACACTATGGACAATTTTCAGCAATTTGCAGCAATTAAACTACAGAAATAACCACTTTTCCATATAAACAAGGTCTAAAATCATGTTTGGATTGCACTCTGGATACAATCTGTTAAACGTAACTGTTCAAACTAGATGAGATAGGGACACTATGGACAATTTTCAGCAATTTGCAGCAATTAAACTACAGAAATAACCACTTTTCCATATAAACAAGGTCTAAAATCATGTTTGGATTGCACTCTGTTAAACGTAACTGTTCAAACTAGATGATAGGGACACTATGGACAATTTTCAGCAATTTGCAGCAATTAAACTACAGAAATAACCACTTTTCCATATAAACAAGGTCTAAAATCATGTTTGGATTGCACTCTGGATACAATCTGTTAAACGTAACTGTTCAAACTAGATGAGATAGGGACACTATGGACAATTTTCAGCAATTTGCAGCAATTAAACTACAGAAATAACCACTTTTCCATATAAACAAGGTCTAAAATCATGTTTGGATTGCACTCACAATCTGTTAAACGTAACTGTTCAAACTAGATGAGATAGGGACACTATGGACAATTTTCAGCAATTTGCAGCAATTAAACTACAGAAATAACCACTTTTCCATATAAACAAGGTCTAAAATCATGTTTGGATTGCACTCTGGATACAATCTGTTAAACGTAACTGTTCAAACTAGATGAGATAGGGACACTATGGACAATTTTCAGCAATTTGCAGCAATTAAACTACAGAAATAACCACTTTTCCATATAAACAAGGTCTAAAATCATGTTTGATTGCACTCTGGCAATCTGTTAAACGTAACTGTTCAAACTAGATGAGATAGGGACACTATGGACAATTTTCAGCAATTTGCAGCAATTAAACTACAGAAATAACCACTTTTCCATATAAACAAGGTCTAAAATCATGTTTGGATTGCACAATCTGTTAAACGTAACTGTTCAAACTAGATGATAGGGACACTATGGACAATTTTCAGCAATTTGCAGCAATTAAACTACAGAAATAACCACTTTTCCATATAAACAAGGTCTAAAATCATGTTTGGATTGCACTCTGTTAAACGTAACTGTTCAAACTAGATGAGATAGGGACACTATGGACAATTTTCAGCAATTTGCAGCAATTAAACTACAGAAATAACCACTTTTCCATATAAACAAGGTCTAAAATCATGTTTGGATTGCACTCTGGATACAATCTGTTAAACGTAACTGTTCAAACTAGATGAGATAGGGACACTATGGACAATTTTCAGCAATTTGCAGCAATTAAACTACAGAAATAACCACTTTTCCATATAAACAAGGTCTAAAATCATGTTTGGATTGCACTCTGTTAAACGTAACTGTTCAAACTAGATGAGATAGGGACACTATGGACAATTTTCAGCAATTTGCAGCAATTAAACTACAGAAATAACCACTTTTCCATATAAACAAGGTCTAAAATCATGTTTGGATTGCACTCTGTTAAACGTAACTGTTCAAACTAGATGAGATAGGGACACTATGGACAATTTTCAGCAATTTGCAGCAATTAAACTACAGAAATAACCACTTTTCCATATAAACAAGGTCTAAAATCATGTTTGGATTGCACTCTGGATACAATCTGTTAAACGTAACTGTTCAAACTAGATGAGATAGGGACACTATGGACAATTTTCAGCAATTTGCAGCAATTAAACTACAGAAATAACCACTTTTCCATATAAACAAGGTCTAAAATCATGTTTGGATTGCACTCTGTTAAACGTAACTGTTCAAACTAGATGAGATAGGGACACTATGGACAATTTTCAGCAATTTGCAGCAATTAAACTACAGAAATAACCACTTTTCCATATAAACAAGGTCTAAAATCATGTTTGGATTGCACTCTGGATACAATCTGTTAAACGTAACTGTTCAAACTAGATGAGATAGGGACACTATGGACAATTTTCAGCAATTTGCAGCAATTAAACTACAGAAATAACCACTTTTCCATATAAACAAGGTCTAAAATCATGTTTGGATTGCACTCTGGATACAATCTGTTAAACGTAACTGTTCAAACTAGATGAGATAGGGACACTATGGACAATTTTCAGCAATTTGCAGCAATTAAACTACAGAAATAACCACTTTTCCATATAAACAAGGTCTAAAATCATGTTTGGATTGCACTCTGTTAAACGTAACTGTTCAAACTAGATGAGATAGGGACACTATGGACAATTTTCAGCAATTTGCAGCAATTAAACTACAGAAATAACCACTTTTCCATATAAACAAGGTCTAAAATCATGTTTGGATTGCACTCTGGATACAATCTGTTAAACGTAACTGTTCAAACTAGATGAGATAGGGACACTATGGACAATTTTCAGCAATTTGCAGCAATTAAACTACAGAAATAACCACTTTTCCATATAAACAAGGTCTAAAATCATGTTTGGATTGCACTCTGTTAAACGTAACTGTTCAAACTAGATGATAGGGACACTATGGACAATTTTCAGCAATTTGCAGCAATTAAACTACAGAAATAACCACTTTTCCATATAAACAAGGTCTAAAATCATGTTTGGATTGCACTCTGTTAAACGTAACTGTTCAAACTAGATGATAGGGACACTATGGACAATTTTCAGCAATTTGCAGCAATTAAACTACAGAAATAACCACTTTTCCATATAAACAAGGTCTAAAATCATGTTTGGATTGCACTCTGGATACAATCTGTAACTGTTCAAACTAGATGAGATAGGGACACTATGGACAATTTTCAGCAATTTGCAGCAATTAAACTACAGAAATAACCACTTTTCCATATAAACAAGGTCTAAAATCATGTTTGGATTGCACTCACAATCTGTTAAACGTAACTGTTCAAACTAGATGATAGGGACACTATGGACAATTTTCAGCAATTTGCAGCAATTAAACTACAGAAATAACCACTTTTCCATATAAACAAGGTCTAAAATCATGTTTGGATTGCACTCTGGATACAATCTGTTAAACGTAACTGTTCAAACTAGATGAGATAGGGACACTATGGACAATTTTCAGCAATTTGCAGCAATTAAACTACAGAAATAACCACTTTTCCATATAAACAAGGTCTAAAATCATGTTTGGATTGCACTCTGGATACAATCTGTTAAACGTAACTGTTCAAACTAGATGAGATAGGGACACTATGGACAATTTTCAGCAATTTGCAGCAATTAAACTACAGAAATAACCACTTTTCCATATAAACAAGGTCTAAAATCATGTTTGGATTGCACTCTGTTAAACGTAACTGTTCAAACTAGATGATAGGGACACTATGGACAATTTTCAGCAATTTGCAGCAATTAAACTACAGAAATAACCACTTTTCCATATAAACAAGGTCTAAAATCATGTTTGGATTGCACTCTGATAAAACGTAACTGTTCAAACTAGATGAGATAGGGACACTATGGACAATTTTCAGCAATTTGCAGCAATTAAACTACAGAAATAACCACTTTTCCATATAAACAAGGTCTAAAATCATGTTTGGATTGCACTCTGGATACAATCTGTTAAACGTAACTGTTCAAACTAGATGAGATAGGGACACTATGGACAATTTTCAGCAATTTGCAGCAATTAAACTACAGAAATAACCACTTTTCCATATAAACAAGGTCTAAAATCATGTTTGGATTGCACTCTGGATACAATCTGTTAAACGTAACTGTTCAAACTAGATGAGATAGGGACACTATGGACAATTTTCAGCAATTTGCAGCAATTAAACTACAGAAATAACCACTTTTCCATATAAACAAGGTCTAAAATCATGTTTGGATTGCACTCTGTTAAACGTAACTGTTCAAACTAGATGAGATAGGGACACTATGGACAATTTTCAGCAATTTGCAGCAATTAAACTACAGAAATAACCACTTTTCCATATAAACAAGGTCTAAAATCATGTTTGGATTGCACTCTGTTAAACGTAACTGTTCAAACTAGATGACATAGGGACAATTTTCAGCAATTTGCAGCAATTAAACTACAGAAATAACCACTTTTCCATATAAACAAGGTCTAAAATCATGTTTGGATTGCACTCTGGATACAATCTGTTAAACGTAACTGTTCAAACTAGATGAGATAGGGACACTATGGACAATTTTCAGCAATTTGCAGCAATTAAACTACAGAAATAACCACTTTTCCATATAAACAAGGTCTAAAATCATGTTTGGATTGCACTCTGGATACAATCTGTTAAACGTAACTGTTCAAACTAGATGATAGGGACACTATGGACAATTTTCAGCAATTTGCAGCAATTAAACTACAGAAATAACCACTTTTCCATATAAACAAGGTCTAAAATCATGTTTGGATTGCACTCTGTTAAACGTAACTGTTCAAACTAGATGATAGGGACACTATGGACAATTTTCAGCAATTTGCAGCAATTAAACTACAGAAATAACCACTTTTCCATATAAACAAGGTCTAAAATCATGTTTGGATTGCACTCTGGATACAATCTGTTAAACGTAACTGTTCAAACTAGATGAGATAGGGACACTATGGACAATTTTCAGCAATTTGCAGCAATTAAACTACAGAAATAACCACTTTTCCATATAAACAAGGTCTAAAATCATGTTTGGATTGCACTCTGTTAAACGTAACTGTTCAAACTAGATGATAGGGACACTATGGACAATTTTCAGCAATTTGCAGCAATTAAACTACAGAAATAACCACTTTTCCATATAAACAAGGTCTAAAATCATGTTTGGATTGCACTCTGGATACAATCTGTTAAACGTAACTGTTCAAACTAGATGAGATAGGGACACTATGGACAATTTTCAGCAATTTGCAGCAATTAAACTACAGAAATAACCACTTTTCCATATAAACAAGGTCTAAAATCATGTTTGGATTGCACTCTGGATACAATCTGTTAAACGTAACTGTTCAAACTAGATGAGATAGGGACACTATGGACAATTTTCAGCAATTTGCAGCAATTAAACTACAGAAATAACCACTTTTCCATATAAACAAGGTCTAAAATCATGTTTGGATTGCACTCTGGATACAATCTGTTAAACGTAACTGTTCAAACTAGATGATAGGGACACTATGGACAATTTGCAGCAATTAAACTACAGAAATAACCACTTTTCCATATAAACAAGGTCTAAAATCATGTTTGGATTGCACTTTTCGTAACTGTTAAACAAGGGGACAAATCAATTTTCAGCAATTGGATTGCACTCTGGATACAATCTGTTAAACGTAACTGTTCAAACTAGATGAGATAGGGACACTATGGACAATTTTCAGCAATTTGCAGCAATTAAACTACAGAAATAACCACTTTTCCATATAAACAAGGTCTAAAATCATGTTTGGATTGCACTCTGTTAAACGTAACTGTTCAAACTAGATGATAGGGACACTATGGACAATTTTCAGCAATTTGCAGCAATTAAACTACAGAAATAACCACTTTTCCATATAAACAAGGTCTAAAATCATGTTTGGATTGCACTCTGGATACAATCTGTTAAACGTAACTGTTCAAACTAGATGAGATAGGGACACTATGGACAATTTTCAGCAATTTGCAGCAATTAAACTACAGAAATAACCACTTTTCCATATAAACAAGGTCTAAAATCATGTTTGGATTGCACTCTGTTAAACGTAACTGTTCAAACTAGATGAGATAGGGACACTATGGACAATCAGCAATTTCAGCAATTAAACTACAGAAATAACCACTTTTCCATATAAACAAGGTCTAAAATCATGTTTGGATTGCACTCTGGATACAATCTGTTAAACGTAACTGTTCAAACTAGATGAGATAGGGACACTATGGACAATTTTCAGCAATTTGCAGCAATTAAACTACAGAAATAACCACTTTTCCATATAAACAAGGTCTAAAATCATGTTTGGATTGCACTCTGTTAAACGTAACTGTTCAAACTAGATGATAGGGACACTATGGACAATTTTCAGCAATTTGCAGCAATTAAACTACAGAAATAACCACTTTTCCATATAAACAAGGTCTAAAATCATGTTTGGATTGCACTCTGATCTGTTAAACGTAACTGTTCAAACTAGATGAGATAGGGACACTATGGACAATTTTTTTCAGCAATTAAACTACAGAAATAACCACTTTTCCATATAAACAAGGTCTAAAATCATGTTTGGATTGCACTCTGGATACAATCTGTTAAACGTAACTGTTCAAACTAGATGATAGGGACACTATGGACAATTTTCAGCAATTTGCAGCAATTAAACTACAGAAATAACCACTTTTCCATATAAACAAGGTCTAAAATCATGTTTGGATTGCACTCTGTTAAACGTAACTGTTCAAACTAGATGAGATAGGGACACTATGGACAATTTTCAGCAATTTGCAGCAATTAAACTACAGAAATAACCACTTTTCCATATAAACAAGGTCTAAAATCATGTTTGGATTGCACTCTGTTAAACGTAACTGTTCAAACTAGATGAGATAGGGACACTATGGACAATTTTCAGCAATTTCAGCAATTAAACTACAGAAATAACCACTTTTCCATATAAACAAGGTCTAAAATCATGTTTGGATTGCACTCTGGATACAATCTGTTAAACGTAACTGTTCAAACTAGATGAGATAGGGACACTATGGACAATTTTCAGCAATTTGCAGCAATTAAACTACAGAAATAACCACTTTTCCATATAAACAAGGTCTAAAATCATGTTTGGATTGCACTCTGTTAAACGTAACTGTTCAAACTAGATGAGATAGGGACACTATGGACAATTTTCAGCAATTTGCAGCAATTAAACTACAGAAATAACCACTTTTCCATATAAACAAGGTCTAAAATCATGTTTGGATTGCACTCACAATCTGTTAAACGTAACTGTTCAAACTAGATGATAGGGACACTATGGACAATTTTCAGCAATTTGCAGCAATTAAACTACAGAAATAACCACTTTTCCATATAAACAAGGTCTAAAATCATGTTTGGATTGCACTCTGTTAAACGTAACTGTTCAAACTAGATGAGATAGGGACACTATGGACAATTTTCAGCAATTAAACTACAGAAATAACCACTTTTCCATATAAACAAGGTCTAAAATCATGTTTGGATTGCACTCTGGATACAATCTGTTAAACGTAACTGTTCAAACTAGATGATAGGGACACTATGGACAATTTTCAGCAATTTGCAGCAATTAAACTACAGAAATAACCACTTTTCCATATAAACAAGGTCTAAAATCATGTTTGGATTGCACTCTGTTAAACGTAACTGTTCAAACTAGATGATAGGGACACTATGGACAATTTTCAGCAATTTGCAGCAATTAAACTACAGAAATAACCACTTTTCCATATAAACAAGGTCTAAAATCATGTTTGGATTGCACTCTGTTAAACGTAACTGTTCAAACTAGATGAGATAGGGACACTATGGACAATTTTCAGCAATTTGCAGCAATTAAACTACAGAAATAACCACTTTTCCATATAAACAAGGTCTAAAATCATGTTTGGATTGCACACAATCTGTTAAACGTAACTGTTCAAACTAGATGATAGGGACACTATGGACAATTTTCAGCAATTTGCAGCAATTAAACTACAGAAATAACCACTTTTCCATATAAACAAGGTCTAAAATCATGTTTGGATTGCACTCTGTTAAACGTAACTGTTCAAACTAGATGAGATAGGGACACTATGGACAATTTTCAGCAATTTGCAGCAATTAAACTACAGAAATAACCACTTTTCCATATAAACAAGGTCTAAAATCATGTTTGGATTGCACTCTGGATACAATCTGTTAAACGTAACTGTTCAAACTAGATGAGATAGGGACACTATGGACAATTTTCAGCAATTTGCAGCAATTAAACTACAGAAATAACCACTTTTCCATATAAACAAGGTCTAAAATCATGTTTGGATTGCACTCTGTTAAACGTAACTGTTCAAACTAGATGATAGGGACACTATGGACAATTTTCAGCAATTTGCAGCAATTAAACTACAGAAATAACCACTTTTCCATATAAACAAGGTCTAAAATCATGTTTGGATTGCACTCTGGATACAATCTGTTAAACGTAACTGTTCAAACTAGATGAGATAGGGACACTATGGACAATTTTCAGCAATTTGCAGCAATTAAACTACAGAAATAACCACTTTTCCATATAAACAAGGTCTAAAATCATGTTTGGATTGCACTCTGTTAAACGTAACTGTTCAAACTAGATGAGATAGGGACACTATGGACAATTTTCAGCAATTTGCAGCAATTAAACTACAGAAATAACCACTTTTCCATATAAACAAGGTCTAAAATCATGTTTGGATTGCACTCTGGATACAATCTGTTAAACGTAACTGTTCAAACTAGATGATAGGGACACTATGGACAATTTTCAGCAATTTGCAGCAATTAAACTACAGAAATAACCACTTTTCCATATAAACAAGGTCTAAAATCATGTTTGGATTGCACTCTGTTAAACGTAACTGTTCAAACTAGATGAGATAGGGACACTATGGACAATTTTCAGCAATTTCAGCAATTAAACTACAGAAATAACCACTTTTCCATATAAACAAGGTCTAAAATCATGTTTGGATTGCACTCTGTTAAACGTAACTGTTCAAACTAGATGAGATAGGGACACTATGGACAATTTTCAGCAATTTGCAGCAATTAAACTACAGAAATAACCACTTTTCCATATAAACAAGGTCTAAAATCATGTTTGGATTGCACTCTGGATACAATCTGTTAAACGTAACTGTTCAAACTAGATGAGATAGGGACACTATGGACAATTTTCAGCAATTTGCAGCAATTAAACTACAGAAATAACCACTTTTCCATATAAACAAGGTCTAAAATCATGTTTGGATTGCACTCTGGATACAATCTGTTAAACGTAACTGTTCAAACTAGATGAGATAGGGACACTATGGACAATTTTCAGCAATTTGCAGCAATTAAACTACAGAAATAACCACTTTTCCATATAAACAAGGTCTAAAATCATGTTTGGATTGCACTCACAATCTGTTAAACGTAACTGTTCAAACTAGATGATAGGGACACTATGGACAATTTTCAGCAATTTGCAGCAATTAAACTACAGAAATAACCACTTTTCCATATAAACAAGGTCTAAAATCATGTTTGGATTGCACTCTGTTAAACGTAACTGTTCAAACTAGATGAGATAGGGACACTATGGACAATTTTCAGCAATTTCAGCAATTAAACTACAGAAATAACCACTTTTCCATATAAACAAGGTCTAAAATCATGTTTGGATTGCACAATCTGTTAAACGTAACTGTTCAAACTAGATGATAGGGACACTATGGACAATTTTCAGCAATTTGCAGCAATTAAACTACAGAAATAACCACTTTTCCATATAAACAAGGTCTAAAATCATGTTTGGATTGCACTCTGTTAAACGTAACTGTTCAAACTAGATGATAGGGACACTATGGACAATTTTCAGCAATTTGCAGCAATTAAACTACAGAAATAACCACTTTTCCATATAAACAAGGTCTAAAATCATGTTTGGATTGCACTCTGGATACAATCTGTTAAACGTAACTGTTCAAACTAGATGAGATAGGGACACTATGGACAATTTTCAGCAATTTGCAGCAATTAAACTACAGAAATAACCACTTTTCCATATAAACAAGGTCTAAAATCATGTTTGGATTGCACTCACAATCTGTTAAACGTAACTGTTCAAACTAGATGATAGGGACACTATGGACAATTTTCAGCAATTTGCAGCAATTAAACTACAGAAATAACCACTTTTCCATATAAACAAGGTCTAAAATCATGTTTGGATTGCACTCTGTTAAACGTAACTGTTCAAACTAGATGAGATAGGGACACTATGGACAATCAGCAATTTGCAGCAATTAAACTACAGAAATAACCACTTTTCCATATAAACAAGGTCTAAAATCATGTTTGGATTGCACTCTGGATACAATCTGTTAAACGTAACTGTTCAAACTAGATGAGATAGGGACACTATGGACAATTTTCAGCAATTTGCAGCAATTAAACTACAGAAATAACCACTTTTCCATATAAACAAGGTCTAAAATCATGTTTGGATTGCACTCTGTTAAACGTAACTGTTCAAACTAGATGATAGGGACACTATGGACAATTTTCAGCAATTTGCAGCAATTAAACTACAGAAATAACCACTTTTCCATATAAACAAGGTCTAAAATCATGTTTGGATTGCACTCTGGATACAATCTGTTAAACGTAACTGTTCAAACTAGATGAGATAGGGACACTATGGACAATTTTCAGCAATTTGCAGCAATTAAACTACAGAAATAACCACTTTTCCATATAAACAAGGTCTAAAATCATGTTTGGATTGCACTCTGTTAAACGTAACTGTTCAAACTAGATGAGATAGGGACACTATGGACAATTTTCAGCAATTAAACTACAGAAATAACCACTTTTCCATATAAACAAGGTCTAAAATCATGTTTGGATTGCACTCTGGATACAATCTGTTAAACGTAACTGTTCAAACTAGATGAGATAGGGACACTATGGACAATTTTCAGCAATTTGCAGCAATTAAACTACAGAAATAACCACTTTTCCATATAAACAAGGTCTAAAATCATGTTTGGATTGCACTCTGTTAAACGTAACTGTTCAAACTAGATGAGATAGGGACACTATGGACAATTTTCAGCAATTTGCAGCAATTAAACTACAGAAATAACCACTTTTCCATATAAACAAGGTCTAAAATCATGTTTGGATTGCACTCTGTTAAACGTAACTGTTCAAACTAGATGATAGGGACACTATGGACAATTTTCAGCAATTTGCAGCAATTAAACTACAGAAATAACCACTTTTCCATATAAACAAGGTCTAAAATCATGTTTGGATTGCACTCTGTTAAACGTAACTGTTCAAACTAGATGAGATAGGGACACTATGGACAATTTTCAGCAATTTGCAGCAATTAAACTACAGAAATAACCACTTTTCCATATAAACAAGGTCTAAAATCATGTTTGGATTGCACTCTGGATACAATCTGTTAAACGTAACTGTTCAAACTAGATGATAGGGACACTATGGACAATTTTCAGCAATTTGCAGCAATTAAACTACAGAAATAACCACTTTTCCATATAAACAAGGTCTAAAATCATGTTTGGATTGCACTCTGGATACAATCTGTTAAACGTAACTGTTCAAACTAGATGAGATAGGGACACTATGGACAATTTTCAGCAATTTGCAGCAATTAAACTACAGAAATAACCACTTTTCCATATAAACAAGGTCTAAAATCATGTTTGGATTGCACTCTGGATACAATCTGTTAAACGTAACTGTTCAAACTAGATGAGATAGGGACACTATGGACAATTTTCAGCAATTTGCAGCAATTAAACTACAGAAATAACCACTTTTCCATATAAACAAGGTCTAAAATCATGTTTGGATTGCACTCTGTTAAACGTAACTGTTCAAACTAGATGATAGGGACACTATGGACAATTTTCAGCAATTTGCAGCAATTAAACTACAGAAATAACCACTTTTCCATATAAACAAGGTCTAAAATCATGTTTGGATTGCACTCTGGATACAATCTGTTAAACGTAACTGTTCAAACTAGATGAGATAGGGACACTATGGACAATTTTCAGCAATTTGCAGCAATTAAACTACAGAAATAACCACTTTTCCATATAAACAAGGTCTAAAATCATGTTTGGATTGCACTCACTCTGTTAAACGTAACTGTTCAAACTAGATGAGATAGGGACACTATGGACAATTTTCAGCAATTTGCAGCAATTAAACTACAGAAATAACCACTTTTCCATATAAACAAGGTCTAAAATCATGTTTGGATTGCACTCTGGATACAATCTGTTAAACGTAACTGTTCAAACTAGATGAGATAGGGACACTATGGACAATTTTCAGCAATTTGCAGCAATTAAACTACAGAAATAACCACTTTTCCATATAAACAAGGTCTAAAATCATGTTTGGATTGCACTCTGTTAAACGTAACTGTTCAAACTAGATGATAGGGACACTATGGACAATTTTCAGCAATTTGCAGCAATTAAACTACAGAAATAACCACTTTTCCATATAAACAAGGTCTAAAATCATGTTTGGATTGCACTCTGTTAAACGTAACTGTTCAAACTAGATGAGATAGGGACACTATGGACAATTTTCAGCAATTTGCAGCAATTAAACTACAGAAATAACCACTTTTCCATATAAACAAGGTCTAAAATCATGTTTGGATTGCACTCTGGATACAATCTGTTAAACGTAACTGTTCAAACTAGATGATAGGGACACTATGGACAATTTTCAGCAATTTGCAGCAATTAAACTACAGAAATAACCACTTTTCCATATAAACAAGGTCTAAAATCATGTTTGGATTGCACTCACAATCTGTTAAACGTAACTGTTCAAACTAGATGATAGGGACACTATGGACAATTTTCAGCAATTTGCAGCAATTAAACTACAGAAATAACCACTTTTCCATATAAACAAGGTCTAAAATCATGTTTGGATTGCACTCTGGATACAATCTGTTAAACGTAACTGTTCAAACTAGATGAGATAGGGACACTATGGACAATTTTCAGCAATTTGCAGCAATTAAACTACAGAAATAACCACTTTTCCATATAAACAAGGTCTAAAATCATGTTTGGATTGCACTCTGGATACAATCTGTTAAACGTAACTGTTCAAACTAGATGATAGGGACACTATGGACAATTTTCAGCAATTTGCAGCAATTAAACTACAGAAATAACCACTTTTCCATATAAACAAGGTCTAAAATCATGTTTGGATTGCACTCTGGATACAATCTGTTAAACGTAACTGTTCAAACTAGATGAGATAGGGACACTATGGACAATTTTCAGCAATTTGCAGCAATTAAACTACAGAAATAACCACTTTTCCATATAAACAAGGTCTAAAATCATGTTTGGATTGCACTCTGTTAAACGTAACTGTTCAAACTAGATGAGATAGGGACACTATGGACAATTTTCAGCAATTTGCAGCAATTAAACTACAGAAATAACCACTTTTCCATATAAACAAGGTCTAAAATCATGTTTGGATTGCACTCTGGATACAATCTGTTAAACGTAACTGTTCAAACTAGATGAGATAGGGACACTATGGACAATTTTCAGCAATTTGCAGCAATTAAACTACAGAAATAACCACTTTTCCATATAAACAAGGTCTAAAATCATGTTTGGATTGCACTCTGTTAAACGTAACTGTTCAAACTAGATGATAGGGACACTATGGACAATTTTCAGCAATTTGCAGCAATTAAACTACAGAAATAACCACTTTTCCATATAAACAAGGTCTAAAATCATGTTTGGATTGCACTCTGTTAAACGTAACTGTTCAAACTAGATGAGATAGGGACACTATGGACAATTTCAGCAATTAAACTACAGAAATAACCACTTTTCCATATAAACAAGGTCTAAAATCATGTTTGGATTGCACTCTGGTGTTAAACGTAACTGTTCAAACTAGATGATAGGGACACTATGGACAATTTTCAGCAATTTGCAGCAATTAAACTACAGAAATAACCACTTTTCCATATAAACAAGGTCTAAAATCATGTTTGGATTGCACTCTGTTAAACGTAACTGTTCAAACTAGATGATAGGGACACTATGGACAATTTTCAGCAATTTGCAGCAATTAAACTACAGAAATAACCACTTTTCCATATAAACAAGGTCTAAAATCATGTTTGGATTGCACTCTGGATACAATCTGTTAAACGTAACTGTTCAAACTAGATGAGATAGGGACACTATGGACAATTTTCAGCAATTTGCAGCAATTAAACTACAGAAATAACCACTTTTCCATATAAACAAGGTCTAAAATCATGTTTGGATTGCACTCTGGATACAATCTGTTAAACGTAACTGTTCAAACTAGATGATAGGGACACTATGGACAATTTTCAGCAATTTGCAGCAATTAAACTACAGAAATAACCACTTTTCCATATAAACAAGGTCTAAAATCATGTTTGGATTGCACTCTGGATACAATCTGTTAAACGTAACTGTTCAAACTAGATGAGATAGGGACACTATGGACAATTTTCAGCAATTTGCAGCAATTAAACTACAGAAATAACCACTTTTCCATATAAACAAGGTCTAAAATCATGTTTGGATTGCACTCTGTTAAACGTAACTGTTCAAACTAGATGAGATAGGGACACTATGGACAATTTTCAGCAGCAATTAAACTACAGAAATAACCACTTTTCCATATAAACAAGGTCTAAAATCATGTTTGGATTGCACTCTGGATACAATCTGTTAAACGTAACTGTTCAAACTAGATGAGATAGGGACACTATGGACAATTTTCAGCAATTTGCAGCAATTAAACTACAGAAATAACCACTTTTCCATATAAACAAGGTCTAAAATCATGTTTGGATTGCACTCTGTTAAACGTAACTGTTCAAACTAGATGATAGGGACACTATGGACAATTTTCAGCAATTTGCAGCAATTAAACTACAGAAATAACCACTTTTCCATATAAACAAGGTCTAAAATCATGTTTGGATTGCACTCTGTTAAACGTAACTGTTCAAACTAGATGAGATAGGGACACTATGGACAATTTTCAGCAATTAAACTACAGAAATAACCACTTTTCCATATAAACAAGGTCTAAAATCATGTTTGGATTGCACTCTGGATACAATCTGTTAAACGTAACTGTTCAAACTAGATGATAGGGACACTATGGACAATTTTCAGCAATTTGCAGCAATTAAACTACAGAAATAACCACTTTTCCATATAAACAAGGTCTAAAATCATGTTTGGATTGCACTCTGTTAAACGTAACTGTTCAAACTAGATGATAGGGACACTATGGACAATTTTCAGCAATTTGCAGCAATTAAACTACAGAAATAACCACTTTTCCATATAAACAAGGTCTAAAATCATGTTTGGATTGCACTCTGTTAAACGTAACTGTTCAAACTAGATGATAGGGACACTATGGACAATTTTCAGCAATTTGCAGCAATTAAACTACAGAAATAACCACTTTTCCATATAAACAAGGTCTAAAATCATGTTTGGATTGCACTCTGGATACAATCTGTTAAACGTAACTGTTCAAACTAGATGAGATAGGGACACTATGGACAATTTTCAGCAATTTGCAGCAATTAAACTACAGAAATAACCACTTTTCCATATAAACAAGGTCTAAAATCATGTTTGGATTGCACTCTGTTAAACGTAACTGTTCAAACTAGATGAGATAGGGACACTATGGACAATTTTCAGCAATTAAACTACAGAAATAACCACTTTTCCATATAAACAAGGTCTAAAATCATGTTTGGATTGCACTCTGTTAAACGTAACTGTTCAAACTAGATGATAGGGACACTATGGACAATTTTCAGCAATTTGCAGCAATTAAACTACAGAAATAACCACTTTTCCATATAAACAAGGTCTAAAATCATGTTTGGATTGCACTCTGTTAAACGTAACTGTTCAAACTAGATGAGATAGGGACACTATGGACAATTTTCAGCAATTAAACTACAGAAATAACCACTTTTCCATATAAACAAGGTCTAAAATCATGTTTGGATTGCACTCTGGATACAATCTGTTAAACGTAACTGTTCAAACTAGATGATAGGGACACTATGGACAATTTTCAGCAATTTGCAGCAATTAAACTACAGAAATAACCACTTTTCCATATAAACAAGGTCTAAAATCATGTTTGGATTGCACTCTGTTAAACGTAACTGTTCAAACTAGATGATAGGGACACTATGGACAATTTTCAGCAATTTGCAGCAATTAAACTACAGAAATAACCACTTTTCCATATAAACAAGGTCTAAAATCATGTTTGGATTGCACTCTGGATACAATCTGTTAAACGTAACTGTTCAAACTAGATGAGATAGGGACACTATGGACAATTTTCAGCAATTTGCAGCAATTAAACTACAGAAATAACCACTTTTCCATATAAACAAGGTCTAAAATCATGTTTGGATTGCACTCTGGATACAATCTGTTAAACGTAACTGTTCAAACTAGATGATAGGGACACTATGGACAATTTTCAGCAATTTGCAGCAATTAAACTACAGAAATAACCACTTTTCCATATAAACAAGGTCTAAAATCATGTTTGGATTGCACTCTGGATACAATCTGTTAAACGTAACTGTTCAAACTAGATGAGATAGGGACACTATGGACAATTTTCAGCAATTTGCAGCAATTAAACTACAGAAATAACCACTTTTCCATATAAACAAGGTCTAAAATCATGTTTGGATTGCACTCTGTTAAACGTAACTGTTCAAACTAGATGAGATAGGGACACTATGGACAATTTTCAGCAATTAAACTACAGAAATAACCACTTTTCCATATAAACAAGGTCTAAAATCATGTTTGGATTGCACTCTGGATACAATCTGTTAAACGTAACTGTTCAAACTAGATGAGATAGGGACACTATGGACAATTTTCAGCAATTTGCAGCAATTAAACTACAGAAATAACCACTTTTCCATATAAACAAGGTCTAAAATCATGTTTGGATTGCACTCTGTTAAACGTAACTGTTCAAACTAGATGATAGGGACACTATGGACAATTTTCAGCAATTTGCAGCAATTAAACTACAGAAATAACCACTTTTCCATATAAACAAGGTCTAAAATCATGTTTGGATTGCACTCTGTTAAACGTAACTGTTCAAACTAGATGAGATAGGGACACTATGGACAATTTTCAGCAATTAAACTACAGAAATAACCACTTTTCCATATAAACAAGGTCTAAAATCATGTTTGGATTGCACTCTGGATACAATCTGTTAAACGTAACTGTTCAAACTAGATGATAGGGACACTATGGACAATTTTCAGCAATTTGCAGCAATTAAACTACAGAAATAACCACTTTTCCATATAAACAAGGTCTAAAATCATGTTTGGATTGCACTCTGTTAAACGTAACTGTTCAAACTAGATGATAGGGACACTATGGACAATTTTCAGCAATTTGCAGCAATTAAACTACAGAAATAACCACTTTTCCATATAAACAAGGTCTAAAATCATGTTTGGATTGCACTCTGGATACAATCTGTTAAACGTAACTGTTCAAACTAGATGAGATAGGGACACTATGGACAATTTTCAGCAATTAAACTACAGAAATAACCACTTTTCCATATAAACAAGGTCTAAAATCATGTTTGGATTGCACTCTGGATACAATCTGTTAAACGTAACTGTTCAAACTAGATGAGATAGGGACACTATGGACAATTTTCAGCAATTTGCAGCAATTAAACTACAGAAATAACCACTTTTCCATATAAACAAGGTCTAAAATCATGTTTGGATTGCACTCTGTTAAACGTAACTGTTCAAACTAGATGAGATAGGGACACTATGGACAATTTCAGCAATTAAACTACAGAAATAACCACTTTTCCATATAAACAAGGTCTAAAATCATGTTTGGATTGCACTCTGGATACAATCTGTTAAACGTAACTGTTCAAACTAGATGAGATAGGGACACTATGGACAATTTTCAGCAATTTGCAGCAATTAAACTACAGAAATAACCACTTTTCCATATAAACAAGGTCTAAAATCATGTTTGGATTGCACTCTGGATACAATCTGTTAAACGTAACTGTTCAAACTAGATGAGATAGGGACACTATGGACAATTTTCAGCAATTTGCAGCAATTAAACTACAGAAATAACCACTTTTCCATATAAACAAGGTCTAAAATCATGTTTGGATTGCACTCTGTTAAACGTAACTGTTCAAACTAGATGATAGGGACACTATGGACAATTTTCAGCAATTTGCAGCAATTAAACTACAGAAATAACCACTTTTCCATATAAACAAGGTCTAAAATCATGTTTGGATTGCACTCTGGATACAATCTGTTAAACGTAACTGTTCAAACTAGATGAGATAGGGACACTATGGACAATTTTCAGCAATTTGCAGCAATTAAACTACAGAAATAACCACTTTTCCATATAAACAAGGTCTAAAATCATGTTTGGATTGCACTCTGTTAAACGTAACTGTTCAAACTAGATGAGATAGGGACACTATGGACAATTTTCAGCAATTAAACTACAGAAATAACCACTTTTCCATATAAACAAGGTCTAAAATCATGTTTGGATTGCACTCTGTTAAACGTAACTGTTCAAACTAGATGATAGGGACACTATGGACAATTTTCAGCAATTTGCAGCAATTAAACTACAGAAATAACCACTTTTCCATATAAACAAGGTCTAAAATCATGTTTGGATTGCACTCTGTTAAACGTAACTGTTCAAACTAGATGAGATAGGGACACTATGGACAATTTTCAGCAATTAAACTACAGAAATAACCACTTTTCCATATAAACAAGGTCTAAAATCATGTTTGGATTGCACTCTGGATACAATCTGTTAAACGTAACTGTTCAAACTAGATGATAGGGACACTATGGACAATTTTCAGCAATTTGCAGCAATTAAACTACAGAAATAACCACTTTTCCATATAAACAAGGTCTAAAATCATGTTTGGATTGCACTCTGTTAAACGTAACTGTTCAAACTAGATGATAGGGACACTATGGACAATTTTCAGCAATTTGCAGCAATTAAACTACAGAAATAACCACTTTTCCATATAAACAAGGTCTAAAATCATGTTTGGATTGCACTCTGGATACAATCTGTTAAACGTAACTGTTCAAACTAGATGAGATAGGGACACTATGGACAATTTTCAGCAATTTGCAGCAATTAAACTACAGAAATAACCACTTTTCCATATAAACAAGGTCTAAAATCATGTTTGGATTGCACTCTGGATACAATCTGTTAAACGTAACTGTTCAAACTAGATGATAGGGACACTATGGACAATTTTCAGCAATTTGCAGCAATTAAACTACAGAAATAACCACTTTTCCATATAAACAAGGTCTAAAATCATGTTTGGATTGCACTCTGGATACAATCTGTTAAACGTAACTGTTCAAACTAGATGAGATAGGGACACTATGGACAATTTTCAGCAATTTGCAGCAATTAAACTACAGAAATAACCACTTTTCCATATAAACAAGGTCTAAAATCATGTTTGGATTGCACTCTGTTAAACGTAACTGTTCAAACTAGATGAGATAGGGACACTATGGACAATTTTCAGCAATTAAACTACAGAAATAACCACTTTTCCATATAAACAAGGTCTAAAATCATGTTTGGATTGCACTCTGGATACAATCTGTTAAACGTAACTGTTCAAACTAGATGAGATAGGGACACTATGGACAATTTTCAGCAATTTGCAGCAATTAAACTACAGAAATAACCACTTTTCCATATAAACAAGGTCTAAAATCATGTTTGGATTGCACTCTGTTAAACGTAACTGTTCAAACTAGATGATAGGGACACTATGGACAATTTTCAGCAATTTGCAGCAATTAAACTACAGAAATAACCACTTTTCCATATAAACAAGGTCTAAAATCATGTTTGGATTGCACTCTGTTAAACGTAACTGTTCAAACTAGATGAGATAGGGACACTATGGACAATTTTCAGCAATTAAACTACAGAAATAACCACTTTTCCATATAAACAAGGTCTAAAATCATGTTTGGATTGCACTCTGTTAAACGTAACTGTTCAAACTAGATGATAGGGACACTATGGACAATTTTCAGCAATTTGCAGCAATTAAACTACAGAAATAACCACTTTTCCATATAAACAAGGTCTAAAATCATGTTTGGATTGCACTCTGGATACAATCTGTTAAACGTAACTGTTCAAACTAGATGAGATAGGGACACTATGGACAATTTTCAGCAATTTGCAGCAATTAAACTACAGAAATAACCACTTTTCCATATAAACAAGGTCTAAAATCATGTTTGGATTGCACTCTGGATACAATCTGTTAAACGTAACTGTTCAAACTAGATGAGATAGGGACACTATGGACAATTTTCAGCAATTTGCAGCAATTAAACTACAGAAATAACCACTTTTCCATATAAACAAGGTCTAAAATCATGTTTGGATTGCACTCTGGATACAATCTGTTAAACGTAACTGTTCAAACTAGATGAGATAGGGACACTATGGACAATTTTCAGCAATTTGCAGCAATTAAACTACAGAAATAACCACTTTTCCATATAAACAAGGTCTAAAATCATGTTTGGATTGCACTCTGGATACAATCTGTTAAACGTAACTGTTCAAACTAGATGATAGGGACACTATGGACAATTTTCAGCAATTTGCAGCAATTAAACTACAGAAATAACCACTTTTCCATATAAACAAGGTCTAAAATCATGTTTGGATTGCACTCTGTTAAACGTAACTGTTCAAACTAGATGAGATAGGGACACTATGGACAATTTTCAGCAATTAAACTACAGAAATAACCACTTTTCCATATAAACAAGGTCTAAAATCATGTTTGGATTGCACTCTGGATACAATCTGTTAAACGTAACTGTTCAAACTAGATGATAGGGACACTATGGACAATTTTCAGCAATTTGCAGCAATTAAACTACAGAAATAACCACTTTTCCATATAAACAAGGTCTAAAATCATGTTTGGATTGCACTCTGGATACAATCTGTTAAACGTAACTGTTCAAACTAGATGAGATAGGGACACTATGGACAATTTTCAGCAATTTGCAGCAATTAAACTACAGAAATAACCACTTTTCCATATAAACAAGGTCTAAAATCATGTTTGGATTGCACTCTGTTAAACGTAACTGTTCAAACTAGATGATAGGGACACTATGGACAATTTTCAGCAATTTGCAGCAATTAAACTACAGAAATAACCACTTTTCCATATAAACAAGGTCTAAAATCATGTTTGGATTGCACTCTGGATACAATCTGTTAAACGTAACTGTTCAAACTAGATGAGATAGGGACACTATGGACAATTTTCAGCAATTTGCAGCAATTAAACTACAGAAATAACCACTTTTCCATATAAACAAGGTCTAAAATCATGTTTGGATTGCACTCTGTTAAACGTAACTGTTCAAACTAGATGAGATAGGGACACTATGGACAATTTTCAGCAATTAAACTACAGAAATAACCACTTTTCCATATAAACAAGGTCTAAAATCATGTTTGGATTGCACTCTGGATACAATCTGTTAAACGTAACTGTTCAAACTAGATGAGATAGGGACACTATGGACAATTTTCAGCAATTTGCAGCAATTAAACTACAGAAATAACCACTTTTCCATATAAACAAGGTCTAAAATCATGTTTGGATTGCACTCTGTTAAACGTAACTGTTCAAACTAGATGAGATAGGGACACTATGGACAATTTTCAGCAATTAAACTACAGAAATAACCACTTTTCCATATAAACAAGGTCTAAAATCATGTTTGGATTGCACTCTGGATACAATCTGTTAAACGTAACTGTTCAAACTAGATGAGATAGGGACACTATGGACAATTTTCAGCAATTAAACTACAGAAATAACCACTTTTCCATATAAACAAGGTCTAAAATCATGTTTGGATTGCACTCTGGATACAATCTGTTAAACGTAACTGTTCAAACTAGATGAGATAGGGACACTATGGACAATTTTCAGCAATTTGCAGCAATTAAACTACAGAAATAACCACTTTTCCATATAAACAAGGTCTAAAATCATGTTTGGATTGCACTCTGGATACAATCTGTTAAACGTAACTGTTCAAACTAGATGAGATAGGGACACTATGGACAATTTTCAGCAATTTGCAGCAATTAAACTACAGAAATAACCACTTTTCCATATAAACAAGGTCTAAAATCATGTTTGGATTGCACTCTGTTAAACGTAACTGTTCAAACTAGATGAGATAGGGACACTATGGACAATTTTCAGCAATTTGCAGCAATTAAACTACAGAAATAACCACTTTTCCATATAAACAAGGTCTAAAATCATGTTTGGATTGCACTCTGGATACAATCTGTTAAACGTAACTGTTCAAACTAGATGAGATAGGGACACTATGGACAATTTTCAGCAATTTGCAGCAATTAAACTACAGAAATAACCACTTTTCCATATAAACAAGGTCTAAAATCATGTTTGGATTGCACTCTGTTAAACGTAACTGTTCAAACTAGATGAGATAGGGACACTATGGACAATTTTCAGCAATTAAACTACAGAAATAACCACTTTTCCATATAAACAAGGTCTAAAATCATGTTTGGATTGCACTCTGGATACAATCTGTTAAACGTAACTGTTCAAACTAGATGAGATAGGGACACTATGGACAATTTTCAGCAATTTGCAGCAATTAAACTACAGAAATAACCACTTTTCCATATAAACAAGGTCTAAAATCATGTTTGGATTGCACTCTGTTAAACGTAACTGTTCAAACTAGATGAGATAGGGACACTATGGACAATTTTCAGCAATTAAACTACAGAAATAACCACTTTTCCATATAAACAAGGTCTAAAATCATGTTTGGATTGCACTCTGGATACAATCTGTTAAACGTAACTGTTCAAACTAGATGAGATAGGGACACTATGGACAATTTGCAGCAATTAAACTACAGAAATAACCACTTTTCCATATAAACAAGGTCTAAAATCATGTTTGGATTGCACTCTGGATACAATCTGTTAAACGTAACTGTTCAAACTAGATGAGATAGGGACACTATGGACAATTTTCAGCAATTTGCAGCAATTAAACTACAGAAATAACCACTTTTCCATATAAACAAGGTCTAAAATCATGTTTGGATTGCACTCTGTTAAACGTAACTGTTCAAACTAGATGAGATAGGGACACTATGGACAATTTTCAGCAATTAAACTACAGAAATAACCACTTTTCCATATAAACAAGGTCTAAAATCATGTTTGGATTGCACTCTGGATACAATCTGTTAAACGTAACTGTTCAAACTAGATGAGATAGGGACACTATGGACAATTTTCAGCAATTTGCAGCAATTAAACTACAGAAATAACCACTTTTCCATATAAACAAGGTCTAAAATCATGTTTGGATTGCACTCTGTTAAACGTAACTGTTCAAACTAGATGAGATAGGGACACTATGGACAATTTTCAGCAATTAAACTACAGAAATAACCACTTTTCCATATAAACAAGGTCTAAAATCATGTTTGGATTGCACTCTGGATACAATCTGTTAAACGTAACTGTTCAAACTAGATGAGATAGGGACACTATGGACAATTTTCAGCAATTTGCAGCAATTAAACTACAGAAATAACCACTTTTCCATATAAACAAGGTCTAAAATCATGTTTGGATTGCACTCTGGATACAATCTGTTAAACGTAACTGTTCAAACTAGATGAGATAGGGACACTATGGACAATTTTCAGCAATTTGCAGCAATTAAACTACAGAAATAACCACTTTTCCATATAAACAAGGTCTAAAATCATGTTTGGATTGCACTCTGGATACAATCTGTTAAACGTAACTGTTCAAACTAGATGAGATAGGGACACTATGGACAATTTTCAGCAATTTGCAGCAATTAAACTACAGAAATAACCACTTTTCCATATAAACAAGGTCTAAAATCATGTTTGGATTGCACTCTGGATACAATCTGTTAAACGTAACTGTTCAAACTAGATGAGATAGGGACACTATGGACAATTTTCAGCAATTTGCAGCAATTAAACTACAGAAATAACCACTTTTCCATATAAACAAGGTCTAAAATCATGTTTGGATTGCACTCTGTTAAACGTAACTGTTCAAACTAGATGAGATAGGGACACTATGGACAATTTTCAGCAATTAAACTACAGAAATAACCACTTTTCCATATAAACAAGGTCTAAAATCATGTTTGGATTGCACTCTGGATACAATCTGTTAAACGTAACTGTTCAAACTAGATGAGATAGGGACACTATGGACAATTTTCAGCAATTTGCAGCAATTAAACTACAGAAATAACCACTTTTCCATATAAACAAGGTCTAAAATCATGTTTGGATTGCACTCTGTTAAACGTAACTGTTCAAACTAGATGAGATAGGGACACTATGGACAATTTTCAGCAATTAAACTACAGAAATAACCACTTTTCCATATAAACAAGGTCTAAAATCATGTTTGGATTGCACTCTGGATACAATCTGTTAAACGTAACTGTTCAAACTAGATGAGATAGGGACACTATGGACAATTTTCAGCAATTTGCAGCAATTAAACTACAGAAATAACCACTTTTCCATATAAACAAGGTCTAAAATCATGTTTGGATTGCACTCTGGATACAATCTGTTAAACGTAACTGTTCAAACTAGATGAGATAGGGACACTATGGACAATTTTCAGCAATTTGCAGCAATTAAACTACAGAAATAACCACTTTTCCATATAAACAAGGTCTAAAATCATGTTTGGATTGCACTCTGTTAAACGTAACTGTTCAAACTAGATGAGATAGGGACACTATGGACAATTTTCAGCAATTAAACTACAGAAATAACCACTTTTCCATATAAACAAGGTCTAAAATCATGTTTGGATTGCACTCTGGATACAATCTGTTAAACGTAACTGTTCAAACTAGATGAGATAGGGACACTATGGACAATTTTCAGCAATTTGCAGCAATTAAACTACAGAAATAACCACTTTTCCATATAAACAAGGTCTAAAATCATGTTTGGATTGCACTCTGGATACAATCTGTTAAACGTAACTGTTCAAACTAGATGAGATAGGGACACTATGGACAATTTTCAGCAATTTGCAGCAATTAAACTACAGAAATAACCACTTTTCCATATAAACAAGGTCTAAAATCATGTTTGGATTGCACTCTGGATACAATCTGTTAAACGTAACTGTTCAAACTAGATGAGATAGGGACACTATGGACAATTTTCAGCAATTTGCAGCAATTAAACTACAGAAATAACCACTTTTCCATATAAACAAGGTCTAAAATCATGTTTGGATTGCACTCTGTTAAACGTAACTGTTCAAACTAGATGAGATAGGGACACTATGGACAATTTTCAGCAATTTGCAGCAATTAAACTACAGAAATAACCACTTTTCCATATAAACAAGGTCTAAAATCATGTTTGGATTGCACTCTGGATACAATCTGTTAAACGTAACTGTTCAAACTAGATGAGATAGGGACACTATGGACAATTTTCAGCAATTTGCAGCAATTAAACTACAGAAATAACCACTTTTCCATATAAACAAGGTCTAAAATCATGTTTGGATTGCACTCTGTTAAACGTAACTGTTCAAACTAGATGAGATAGGGACACTATGGACAATTTTCAGCAATTAAACTACAGAAATAACCACTTTTCCATATAAACAAGGTCTAAAATCATGTTTGGATTGCACTCTGGATACAATCTGTTAAACGTAACTGTTCAAACTAGATGAGATAGGGACACTATGGACAATTTTCAGCAATTTGCAGCAATTAAACTACAGAAATAACCACTTTTCCATATAAACAAGGTCTAAAATCATGTTTGGATTGCACTCTGGATACAATCTGTTAAACGTAACTGTTCAAACTAGATGAGATAGGGACACTATGGACAATTTTCAGCAATTTGCAGCAATTAAACTACAGAAATAACCACTTTTCCATATAAACAAGGTCTAAAATCATGTTTGGATTGCACTCTGGATACAATCTGTTAAACGTAACTGTTCAAACTAGATGAGATAGGGACACTATGGACAATTTTCAGCAATTTGCAGCAATTAAACTACAGAAATAACCACTTTTCCATATAAACAAGGTCTAAAATCATGTTTGGATTGCACTCTGTTAAACGTAACTGTTCAAACTAGATGAGATAGGGACACTATGGACAATTTTCAGCAATTAAACTACAGAAATAACCACTTTTCCATATAAACAAGGTCTAAAATCATGTTTGGATTGCACTCTGTTAAACGTAACTGTTCAAACTAGATGAGATAGGGACACTATGGACAATTTTCAGCAATTAAACTACAGAAATAACCACTTTTCCATATAAACAAGGTCTAAAATCATGTTTGGATTGCACTCTGGATACAATCTGTTAAACGTAACTGTTCAAACTAGATGAGATAGGGACACTATGGACAATTTTCAGCAATTTGCAGCAATTAAACTACAGAAATAACCACTTTTCCATATAAACAAGGTCTAAAATCATGTTTGGATTGCACTCTGTTAAACGTAACTGTTCAAACTAGATGAGATAGGGACACTATGGACAATTTTCAGCAATTTGCAGCAATTAAACTACAGAAATAACCACTTTTCCATATAAACAAGGTCTAAAATCATGTTTGGATTGCACTCTGGATACAATCTGTTAAACGTAACTGTTCAAACTAGATGAGATAGGGACACTATGGACAATTTTCAGCAATTTGCAGCAATTAAACTACAGAAATAACCACTTTTCCATATAAACAAGGTCTAAAATCATGTTTGGATTGCACTCTGTTAAACGTAACTGTTCAAACTAGATGAGATAGGGACACTATGGACAATTTTCAGCAAATTAAACTACAGAAATAACCACTTTTCCATATAAACAAGGTCTAAAATCATGTTTGGATTGCACTCTGGATACAATCTGTTAAACGTAACTGTTCAAACTAGATGAGATAGGGACACTATGGACAATTTTCAGCAATTTGCAGCAATTAAACTACAGAAATAACCACTTTTCCATATAAACAAGGTCTAAAATCATGTTTGGATTGCACTCTGTTAAACGTAACTGTTCAAACTAGATGAGATAGGGACACTATGGACAATTTTCAGCAATTAAACTACAGAAATAACCACTTTTCCATATAAACAAGGTCTAAAATCATGTTTGGATTGCACTCTGGATACAATCTGTTAAACGTAACTGTTCAAACTAGATGAGATAGGGACACTATGGACAATTTTCAGCAATTTGCAGCAATTAAACTACAGAAATAACCACTTTTCCATATAAACAAGGTCTAAAATCATGTTTGGATTGCACTCTGGATACAATCTGTTAAACGTAACTGTTCAAACTAGATGAGATAGGGACACTATGGACAATTTTCAGCAATTTGCAGCAATTAAACTACAGAAATAACCACTTTTCCATATAAACAAGGTCTAAAATCATGTTTGGATTGCACTCTGTTAAACGTAACTGTTCAAACTAGATGAGATAGGGACACTATGGACAATTTTCAGCAATTAAACTACAGAAATAACCACTTTTCCATATAAACAAGGTCTAAAATCATGTTTGGATTGCACTCTGTTAAACGTAACTGTTCAAACTAGATGAGATAGGGACACTATGGACAATTTTCAGCAATTAAACTACAGAAATAACCACTTTTCCATATAAACAAGGTCTAAAATCATGTTTGGATTGCACTCTGGATACAATCTGTTAAACGTAACTGTTCAAACTAGATGAGATAGGGACACTATGGACAATTTTCAGCAATTTGCAGCAATTAAACTACAGAAATAACCACTTTTCCATATAAACAAGGTCTAAAATCATGTTTGGATTGCACTCTGGATACAATCTGTTAAACGTAACTGTTCAAACTAGATGATAGGGACACTATGGACAATTTTCAGCAATTTGCAGCAATTAAACTACAGAAATAACCACTTTTCCATATAAACAAGGTCTAAAATCATGTTTGGATTGCACTCTGGATACAATCTGTTAAACGTAACTGTTCAAACTAGATGAGATAGGGACACTATGGACAATTTTCAGCAATTTGCAGCAATTAAACTACAGAAATAACCACTTTTCCATATAAACAAGGTCTAAAATCATGTTTGGATTGCACTCTGGATACAATCTGTTAAACGTAACTGTTCAAACTAGATGAGATAGGGACACTATGGACAATTTTCAGCAATTTGCAGCAATTAAACTACAGAAATAACCACTTTTCCATATAAACAAGGTCTAAAATCATGTTTGGATTGCACTCTGGATACAATCTGTTAAACGTAACTGTTCAAACTAGATGAGATAGGGACACTATGGACAATTTTCAGCAATTTGCAGCAATTAAACTACAGAAATAACCACTTTTCCATATAAACAAGGTCTAAAATCATGTTTGGATTGCACTCTGTTAAACGTAACTGTTCAAACTAGATGAGATAGGGACACTATGGACAATTTTCAGCAATTAAACTACAGAAATAACCACTTTTCCATATAAACAAGGTCTAAAATCATGTTTGGATTGCACTCTGTTAAACGTAACTGTTCAAACTAGATGAGATAGGGACACTATGGACAATTTTCAGCAATTAAACTACAGAAATAACCACTTTTCCATATAAACAAGGTCTAAAATCATGTTTGGATTGCACTCTGGATACAATCTGTTAAACGTAACTGTTCAAACTAGATGAGATAGGGACACTATGGACAATTTTCAGCAATTTGCAGCAATTAAACTACAGAAATAACCACTTTTCCATATAAACAAGGTCTAAAATCATGTTTGGATTGCACTCTGGATACAATCTGTTAAACGTAACTGTTCAAACTAGATGAGATAGGGACACTATGGACAATTTTCAGCAATTTGCAGCAATTAAACTACAGAAATAACCACTTTTCCATATAAACAAGGTCTAAAATCATGTTTGGATTGCACTCTGGATACAATCTGTTAAACGTAACTGTTCAAACTAGATGATAGGGACACTATGGACAATTTTTTTGCAGCAATTAAACTACAGAAATAACCACTTTTCCATATAAACAAGGTCTAAAATCATGTTTGGATTGCACTCTGTTAAACGTAACTGTTCAAACTAGATGAGATAGGGACACTATGGACAATTTTCAGCAATTAAACTACAGAAATAACCACTTTTCCATATAAACAAGGTCTAAAATCATGTTTGGATTGCACTCTGGATACAATCTGTTAAACGTAACTGTTCAAACTAGATGAGATAGGGACACTATGGACAATTTTCAGCAATTTGCAGCAATTAAACTACAGAAATAACCACTTTTCCATATAAACAAGGTCTAAAATCATGTTTGGATTGCACTCTGGATACAATCTGTTAAACGTAACTGTTCAAACTAGATGAGATAGGGACACTATGGACAATTTTCAGCAATTTGCAGCAATTAAACTACAGAAATAACCACTTTTCCATATAAACAAGGTCTAAAATCATGTTTGGATTGCACTCTGGATACAATCTGTTAAACGTAACTGTTCAAACTAGATGAGATAGGGACACTATGGACAATTTTCAGCAATTTGCAGCAATTAAACTACAGAAATAACCACTTTTCCATATAAACAAGGTCTAAAATCATGTTTGGATTGCACTCTGTTAAACGTAACTGTTCAAACTAGATGAGATAGGGACACTATGGACAATTTTCAGCAATTAAACTACAGAAATAACCACTTTTCCATATAAACAAGGTCTAAAATCATGTTTGGATTGCACTCTGTTAAACGTAACTGTTCAAACTAGATGAGATAGGGACACTATGGACAATTTTCAGCAATTAAACTACAGAAATAACCACTTTTCCATATAAACAAGGTCTAAAATCATGTTTGGATTGCACTCTGGATACAATCTGTTAAACGTAACTGTTCAAACTAGATGAGATAGGGACACTATGGACAATTTTCAGCAATTTGCAGCAATTAAACTACAGAAATAACCACTTTTCCATATAAACAAGGTCTAAAATCATGTTTGGATTGCACTCTGGATACAATCTGTTAAACGTAACTGTTCAAACTAGATGAGATAGGGACACTATGGACAATTTTCAGCAATTTGCAGCAATTAAACTACAGAAATAACCACTTTTCCATATAAACAAGGTCTAAAATCATGTTTGGATTGCACTCTGTTAAACGTAACTGTTCAAACTAGATGATAGGGACACTATGGACAATTTTCAGCAATTTGCAGCAATTAAACTACAGAAATAACCACTTTTCCATATAAACAAGGTCTAAAATCATGTTTGGATTGCACTCTGTTAAACGTAACTGTTCAAACTAGATGATAGGGACACTATGGACAATTTTCAGCAATTTGCAGCAATTAAACTACAGAAATAACCACTTTTCCATATAAACAAGGTCTAAAATCATGTTTGGATTGCACTCTGGATACAATCTGTTAAACGTAACTGTTCAAACTAGATGAGATAGGGACACTATGGACAATTTTCAGCAATTTGCAGCAATTAAACTACAGAAATAACCACTTTTCCATATAAACAAGGTCTAAAATCATGTTTGGATTGCACTCTGGATACAATCTGTTAAACGTAACTGTTCAAACTAGATGAGATAGGGACACTATGGACAATTTTCAGCAATTTGCAGCAATTAAACTACAGAAATAACCACTTTTCCATATAAACAAGGTCTAAAATCATGTTTGGATTGCACTCTGGATACAATCTGTTAAACGTAACTGTTCAAACTAGATGATAGGGACACTATGGACAATTTTGCAGCAATTAAACTACAGAAATAACCACTTTTCCATATAAACAAGGTCTAAAATCATGTTTGGATTGCACTCTGTTAAACGTAACTGTTCAAACTAGATGAGATAGGGACACTATGGACAATTTTCAGCAATTAAACTACAGAAATAACCACTTTTCCATATAAACAAGGTCTAAAATCATGTTTGGATTGCACTCTGGATACAATCTGTTAAACGTAACTGTTCAAACTAGATGAGATAGGGACACTATGGACAATTTTCAGCAATTTGCAGCAATTAAACTACAGAAATAACCACTTTTCCATATAAACAAGGTCTAAAATCATGTTTGGATTGCACTCTGGATACAATCTGTTAAACGTAACTGTTCAAACTAGATGAGATAGGGACACTATGGACAATTTTCAGCAATTTGCAGCAATTAAACTACAGAAATAACCACTTTTCCATATAAACAAGGTCTAAAATCATGTTTGGATTGCACTCTGGATACAATCTGTTAAACGTAACTGTTCAAACTAGATGAGATAGGGACACTATGGACAATTTTCAGCAATTTGCAGCAATTAAACTACAGAAATAACCACTTTTCCATATAAACAAGGTCTAAAATCATGTTTGGATTGCACTCTGTTAAACGTAACTGTTCAAACTAGATGAGATAGGGACACTATGGACAATTTGCAGCAATTAAACTACAGAAATAACCACTTTTCCATATAAACAAGGTCTAAAATCATGTTTGGATTGCACTCTGTTAAACGTAACTGTTCAAACTAGATGAGATAGGGACACTATGGACAATTTTCAGCAATTAAACTACAGAAATAACCACTTTTCCATATAAACAAGGTCTAAAATCATGTTTGGATTGCACTCTGGATACAATCTGTTAAACGTAACTGTTCAAACTAGATGAGATAGGGACACTATGGACAATTTTCAGCAATTTGCAGCAATTAAACTACAGAAATAACCACTTTTCCATATAAACAAGGTCTAAAATCATGTTTGGATTGCACTCTGGATACAATCTGTTAAACGTAACTGTTCAAACTAGATGAGATAGGGACACTATGGACAATTTTCAGCAATTTGCAGCAATTAAACTACAGAAATAACCACTTTTCCATATAAACAAGGTCTAAAATCATGTTTGGATTGCACTCTGTTAAACGTAACTGTTCAAACTAGATGATAGGGACACTATGGACAATTTTCAGCAATTTGCAGCAATTAAACTACAGAAATAACCACTTTTCCATATAAACAAGGTCTAAAATCATGTTTGGATTGCACTCTGTTAAACGTAACTGTTCAAACTAGATGAGATAGGGACACTATGGACAATTTTCAGCAATTAAACTACAGAAATAACCACTTTTCCATATAAACAAGGTCTAAAATCATGTTTGGATTGCACTCTGGATACAATCTGTTAAACGTAACTGTTCAAACTAGATGAGATAGGGACACTATGGACAATTTTCAGCAATTTGCAGCAATTAAACTACAGAAATAACCACTTTTCCATATAAACAAGGTCTAAAATCATGTTTGGATTGCACTCTGGATACAATCTGTTAAACGTAACTGTTCAAACTAGATGAGATAGGGACACTATGGACAATTTTCAGCAATTTGCAGCAATTAAACTACAGAAATAACCACTTTTCCATATAAACAAGGTCTAAAATCATGTTTGGATTGCACTCTGTTAAACGTAACTGTTCAAACTAGATGATAGGGACACTATGGACAATTTTCAGCAATTTGCAGCAATTAAACTACAGAAATAACCACTTTTCCATATAAACAAGGTCTAAAATCATGTTTGGATTGCACTCTGTTAAACGTAACTGTTCAAACTAGATGATAGGGACACTATGGACAATTTTCAGCAATTTGCAGCAATTAAACTACAGAAATAACCACTTTTCCATATAAACAAGGTCTAAAATCATGTTTGGATTGCACTCTGGATACAATCTGTTAAACGTAACTGTTCAAACTAGATGAGATAGGGACACTATGGACAAATTTCAGCAATTAAACTACAGAAATAACCACTTTTCCATATAAACAAGGTCTAAAATCATGTTTGGATTGCACTCTGGATACAATCTGTTAAACGTAACTGTTCAAACTAGATGAGATAGGGACACTATGGACAATTTTCAGCAATTTGCAGCAATTAAACTACAGAAATAACCACTTTTCCATATAAACAAGGTCTAAAATCATGTTTGGATTGCACTCTGGATACAATCTGTTAAACGTAACTGTTCAAACTAGATGAGATAGGGACACTATGGACAATTTTCAGCAATTTGCAGCAATTAAACTACAGAAATAACCACTTTTCCATATAAACAAGGTCTAAAATCATGTTTGGATTGCACTCTGTTAAACGTAACTGTTCAAACTAGATGAGATAGGGACACTATGGACAATTTTCAGCAATTAAACTACAGAAATAACCACTTTTCCATATAAACAAGGTCTAAAATCATGTTTGGATTGCACTCTGGATACAATCTGTTAAACGTAACTGTTCAAACTAGATGATAGGGACACTATGGACAATTTTCAGCAATTTGCAGCAATTAAACTACAGAAATAACCACTTTTCCATATAAACAAGGTCTAAAATCATGTTTGGATTGCACTCTGGATACAATCTGTTAAACGTAACTGTTCAAACTAGATGATAGGGACACTATGGACAATTTTCAGCAATTTGCAGCAATTAAACTACAGAAATAACCACTTTTCCATATAAACAAGGTCTAAAATCATGTTTGGATTGCACTCTGTTAAACGTAACTGTTCAAACTAGATGATAGGGACACTATGGACAATTTTCAGCAATTTGCAGCAATTAAACTACAGAAATAACCACTTTTCCATATAAACAAGGTCTAAAATCATGTTTGGATTGCACTCTGTTAAACGTAACTGTTCAAACTAGATGATAGGGACACTATGGACAATTTTCAGCAATTTGCAGCAATTAAACTACAGAAATAACCACTTTTCCATATAAACAAGGTCTAAAATCATGTTTGGATTGCACTCTGGATACAATCTGTTAAACGTAACTGTTCAAACTAGATGAGATAGGGACACTATGGACAATTTTCAGCAATTTGCAGCAATTAAACTACAGAAATAACCACTTTTCCATATAAACAAGGTCTAAAATCATGTTTGGATTGCACTCTGGATACAATCTGTTAAACGTAACTGTTCAAACTAGATGAGATAGGGACACTATGGACAATTTTCAGCAATTTGCAGCAATTAAACTACAGAAATAACCACTTTTCCATATAAACAAGGTCTAAAATCATGTTTGGATTGCACTCTGGATACAATCTGTTAAACGTAACTGTTCAAACTAGATGATAGGGACACTATGGACAATTTTCAGCAATTTGCAGCAATTAAACTACAGAAATAACCACTTTTCCATATAAACAAGGTCTAAAATCATGTTTGGATTGCACTCTGTTAAACGTAACTGTTCAAACTAGATGAGATAGGGACACTATGGACAATTTTCAGCAAAATTAAACTACAGAAATAACCACTTTTCCATATAAACAAGGTCTAAAATCATGTTTGGATTGCACTCTGGATACAATCTGTTAAACGTAACTGTTCAAACTAGATGAGATAGGGACACTATGGACAATTTTCAGCAATTTGCAGCAATTAAACTACAGAAATAACCACTTTTCCATATAAACAAGGTCTAAAATCATGTTTGGATTGCACTCTGGATACAATCTGTTAAACGTAACTGTTCAAACTAGATGAGATAGGGACACTATGGACAATTTTCAGCAATTTGCAGCAATTAAACTACAGAAATAACCACTTTTCCATATAAACAAGGTCTAAAATCATGTTTGGATTGCACTCTGGATACAATCTGTTAAACGTAACTGTTCAAACTAGATGAGATAGGGACACTATGGACAATTTTCAGCAATTTGCAGCAATTAAACTACAGAAATAACCACTTTTCCATATAAACAAGGTCTAAAATCATGTTTGGATTGCACTCTGTTAAACGTAACTGTTCAAACTAGATGAGATAGGGACACTATGGACAATTTCAGCAATTAAACTACAGAAATAACCACTTTTCCATATAAACAAGGTCTAAAATCATGTTTGGATTGCACTCTGTTAAACGTAACTGTTCAAACTAGATGAGATAGGGACACTATGGACAATTTTCAGCAATTAAACTACAGAAATAACCACTTTTCCATATAAACAAGGTCTAAAATCATGTTTGGATTGCACTCTGGATACAATCTGTTAAACGTAACTGTTCAAACTAGATGAGATAGGGACACTATGGACAATTTTCAGCAATTTGCAGCAATTAAACTACAGAAATAACCACTTTTCCATATAAACAAGGTCTAAAATCATGTTTGGATTGCACTCTGGATACAATCTGTTAAACGTAACTGTTCAAACTAGATGAGATAGGGACACTATGGACAATTTTCAGCAATTTGCAGCAATTAAACTACAGAAATAACCACTTTTCCATATAAACAAGGTCTAAAATCATGTTTGGATTGCACTCTGTTAAACGTAACTGTTCAAACTAGATGATAGGGACACTATGGACAATTTTCAGCAATTTGCAGCAATTAAACTACAGAAATAACCACTTTTCCATATAAACAAGGTCTAAAATCATGTTTGGATTGCACTCTGTTAAACGTAACTGTTCAAACTAGATGATAGGGACACTATGGACAATTTTCAGCAATTTGCAGCAATTAAACTACAGAAATAACCACTTTTCCATATAAACAAGGTCTAAAATCATGTTTGGATTGCACTCTGTTAAACGTAACTGTTCAAACTAGATGATAGGGACACTATGGACAATTTTCAGCAATTTGCAGCAATTAAACTACAGAAATAACCACTTTTCCATATAAACAAGGTCTAAAATCATGTTTGGATTGCACTCTGGATACAATCTGTTAAACGTAACTGTTCAAACTAGATGAGATAGGGACACTATGGACAATTTTCAGCAATTAAACTACAGAAATAACCACTTTTCCATATAAACAAGGTCTAAAATCATGTTTGGATTGCACTCTGGATACAATCTGTTAAACGTAACTGTTCAAACTAGATGATAGGGACACTATGGACAATTTTCAGCAATTAAACTACAGAAATAACCACTTTTCCATATAAACAAGGTCTAAAATCATGTTTGGATTGCACTCTGTTAAACGTAACTGTTCAAACTAGATGAGATAGGGACACTATGGACAATTTTCAGCAATTAAACTACAGAAATAACCACTTTTCCATATAAACAAGGTCTAAAATCATGTTTGGATTGCACTCTGGATACAATCTGTTAAACGTAACTGTTCAAACTAGATGAGATAGGGACACTATGGACAATTTTCAGCAATTTGCAGCAATTAAACTACAGAAATAACCACTTTTCCATATAAACAAGGTCTAAAATCATGTTTGGATTGCACTCTGGATACAATCTGTTAAACGTAACTGTTCAAACTAGATGAGATAGGGACACTATGGACAATTTTCAGCAATTTGCAGCAATTAAACTACAGAAATAACCACTTTTCCATATAAACAAGGTCTAAAATCATGTTTGGATTGCACTCTGTTAAACGTAACTGTTCAAACTAGATGATAGGGACACTATGGACAATTTTCAGCAATTTGCAGCAATTAAACTACAGAAATAACCACTTTTCCATATAAACAAGGTCTAAAATCATGTTTGGATTGCACTCTGTTAAACGTAACTGTTCAAACTAGATGATAGGGACACTATGGACAATTTTCAGCAATTTGCAGCAATTAAACTACAGAAATAACCACTTTTCCATATAAACAAGGTCTAAAATCATGTTTGGATTGCACTCTGGATACAATCTGTTAAACGTAACTGTTCAAACTAGATGAGATAGGGACACTATGGACAATTTTCAGCAATTTGCAGCAATTAAACTACAGAAATAACCACTTTTCCATATAAACAAGGTCTAAAATCATGTTTGGATTGCACTCTGGATACAATCTGTTAAACGTAACTGTTCAAACTAGATGAGATAGGGACACTATGGACAATTTTCAGCAGCAATTAAACTACAGAAATAACCACTTTTCCATATAAACAAGGTCTAAAATCATGTTTGGATTGCACTCTGGATACAATCTGTTAAACGTAACTGTTCAAACTAGATGATAGGGACACTATGGACAATTTTCAGCAATTTGCAGCAATTAAACTACAGAAATAACCACTTTTCCATATAAACAAGGTCTAAAATCATGTTTGGATTGCACTCTGGATACAATCTGTTAAACGTAACTGTTCAAACTAGATGATAGGGACACTATGGACAATTTTCAGCAATTTGCAGCAATTAAACTACAGAAATAACCACTTTTCCATATAAACAAGGTCTAAAATCATGTTTGGATTGCACTCTGTTAAACGTAACTGTTCAAACTAGATGATAGGGACACTATGGACAATTTTCAGCAATTTGCAGCAATTAAACTACAGAAATAACCACTTTTCCATATAAACAAGGTCTAAAATCATGTTTGGATTGCACTCTGTTAAACGTAACTGTTCAAACTAGATGATAGGGACACTATGGACAATTTTCAGCAATTTGCAGCAATTAAACTACAGAAATAACCACTTTTCCATATAAACAAGGTCTAAAATCATGTTTGGATTGCACTCTGGATACAATCTGTTAAACGTAACTGTTCAAACTAGATGAGATAGGGACACTATGGACAATTTTCAGCAATTTGCAGCAATTAAACTACAGAAATAACCACTTTTCCATATAAACAAGGTCTAAAATCATGTTTGGATTGCACTCTGTTAAACGTAACTGTTCAAACTAGATGATAGGGACACTATGGACAATTTTCAGCAATTAAACTACAGAAATAACCACTTTTCCATATAAACAAGGTCTAAAATCATGTTTGGATTGCACTCTGTTAAACGTAACTGTTCAAACTAGATGAGATAGGGACACTATGGACAATTTTCAGCAATTAAACTACAGAAATAACCACTTTTCCATATAAACAAGGTCTAAAATCATGTTTGGATTGCACTCTGGATACAATCTGTTAAACGTAACTGTTCAAACTAGATGAGATAGGGACACTATGGACAATTTTCAGCAATTTGCAGCAATTAAACTACAGAAATAACCACTTTTCCATATAAACAAGGTCTAAAATCATGTTTGGATTGCACTCTGGATACAATCTGTTAAACGTAACTGTTCAAACTAGATGATAGGGACACTATGGACAATTTTCAGCAATTTGCAGCAATTAAACTACAGAAATAACCACTTTTCCATATAAACAAGGTCTAAAATCATGTTTGGATTGCACTCTGTTAAACGTAACTGTTCAAACTAGATGATAGGGACACTATGGACAATTTTCAGCAATTTGCAGCAATTAAACTACAGAAATAACCACTTTTCCATATAAACAAGGTCTAAAATCATGTTTGGATTGCACTCTGGATACAATCTGTTAAACGTAACTGTTCAAACTAGATGAGATAGGGACACTATGGACAATTTTCAGCAATTTGCAGCAATTAAACTACAGAAATAACCACTTTTCCATATAAACAAGGTCTAAAATCATGTTTGGATTGCACTCTGGATACAATCTGTTAAACGTAACTGTTCAAACTAGATGAGATAGGGACACTATGGACAATTTTCAGCAATTTGCAGCAATTAAACTACAGAAATAACCACTTTTCCATATAAACAAGGTCTAAAATCATGTTTGGATTGCACTCTGTTAAACGTAACTGTTCAAACTAGATGATAGGGACACTATGGACAATTTTCAGCAATTAAACTACAGAAATAACCACTTTTCCATATAAACAAGGTCTAAAATCATGTTTGGATTGCACTCTGGATACAATCTGTTAAACGTAACTGTTCAAACTAGATGAGATAGGGACACTATGGACAATTTTCAGCAATTTGCAGCAATTAAACTACAGAAATAACCACTTTTCCATATAAACAAGGTCTAAAATCATGTTTGGATTGCACTCTGGATACAATCTGTTAAACGTAACTGTTCAAACTAGATGAGATAGGGACACTATGGACAATTTTCAGCAATTTGCAGCAATTAAACTACAGAAATAACCACTTTTCCATATAAACAAGGTCTAAAATCATGTTTGGATTGCACTCTGGATACAATCTGTTAAACGTAACTGTTCAAACTAGATGATAGGGACACTATGGACAATTTTCAGCAATTTGCAGCAATTAAACTACAGAAATAACCACTTTTCCATATAAACAAGGTCTAAAATCATGTTTGGATTGCACTCTGTTAAACGTAACTGTTCAAACTAGATGAGATAGGGACACTATGGACAATTTTGCAGCAATTAAACTACAGAAATAACCACTTTTCCATATAAACAAGGTCTAAAATCATGTTTGGATTGCACTCTGTTAAACGTAACTGTTCAAACTAGATGAGATAGGGACACTATGGACAATTTTCAGCAATTTAAACTACAGAAATAACCACTTTTCCATATAAACAAGGTCTAAAATCATGTTTGGATTGCACTCTGGATACAATCTGTTAAACGTAACTGTTCAAACTAGATGAGATAGGGACACTATGGACAATTTTCAGCAATTTGCAGCAATTAAACTACAGAAATAACCACTTTTCCATATAAACAAGGTCTAAAATCATGTTTGGATTGCACTCTGTTAAACGTAACTGTTCAAACTAGATGATAGGGACACTATGGACAATTTTCAGCAATTTGCAGCAATTAAACTACAGAAATAACCACTTTTCCATATAAACAAGGTCTAAAATCATGTTTGGATTGCACTCTGTTAAACGTAACTGTTCAAACTAGATGATAGGGACACTATGGACAATTTTCAGCAATTTGCAGCAATTAAACTACAGAAATAACCACTTTTCCATATAAACAAGGTCTAAAATCATGTTTGGATTGCACTCTGGATACAATCTGTTAAACGTAACTGTTCAAACTAGATGAGATAGGGACACTATGGACAATTTTCAGCAATTTGCAGCAATTAAACTACAGAAATAACCACTTTTCCATATAAACAAGGTCTAAAATCATGTTTGGATTGCACTCTGGATACAATCTGTTAAACGTAACTGTTCAAACTAGATGATAGGGACACTATGGACAATTTTCAGCAATTTGCAGCAATTAAACTACAGAAATAACCACTTTTCCATATAAACAAGGTCTAAAATCATGTTTGGATTGCACTCTGGATACAATCTGTTAAACGTAACTGTTCAAACTAGATGATAGGGACACTATGGACAATTTTCAGCAATTTGCAGCAATTAAACTACAGAAATAACCACTTTTCCATATAAACAAGGTCTAAAATCATGTTTGGATTGCACTCTGTTAAACGTAACTGTTCAAACTAGATGATAGGGACACTATGGACAATTTTCAGCAATTTGCAGCAATTAAACTACAGAAATAACCACTTTTCCATATAAACAAGGTCTAAAATCATGTTTGGATTGCACTCTGTTAAACGTAACTGTTCAAACTAGATGATAGGGACACTATGGACAATTTTCAGCAATTTGCAGCAATTAAACTACAGAAATAACCACTTTTCCATATAAACAAGGTCTAAAATCATGTTTGGATTGCACTCTGGATACAATCTGTTAAACGTAACTGTTCAAACTAGATGAGATAGGGACACTATGGACAATTTTCAGCAATTTGCAGCAATTAAACTACAGAAATAACCACTTTTCCATATAAACAAGGTCTAAAATCATGTTTGGATTGCACTCTGGATACAATCTGTTAAACGTAACTGTTCAAACTAGATGAGATAGGGACACTATGGACAATTTTCAGCAATTTGCAGCAATTAAACTACAGAAATAACCACTTTTCCATATAAACAAGGTCTAAAATCATGTTTGGATTGCACTCTGTTAAACGTAACTGTTCAAACTAGATGATAGGGACACTATGGACAATTTTCAGCAATTTGCAGCAATTAAACTACAGAAATAACCACTTTTCCATATAAACAAGGTCTAAAATCATGTTTGGATTGCACTCTGTTAAACGTAACTGTTCAAACTAGATGATAGGGACACTATGGACAATTTTCAGCAATTTGCAGCAATTAAACTACAGAAATAACCACTTTTCCATATAAACAAGGTCTAAAATCATGTTTGGATTGCACTCTGGATACAATCTGTTAAACGTAACTGTTCAAACTAGATGAGATAGGGACACTATGGACAATTTTCAGCAATTTGCAGCAATTAAACTACAGAAATAACCACTTTTCCATATAAACAAGGTCTAAAATCATGTTTGGATTGCACTCTGGATACAATCTGTTAAACGTAACTGTTCAAACTAGAGATAGGGACACTATGGACAATTTTCAGCAATTTGCAGCAATTAAACTACAGAAATAACCACTTTTCCATATAAACAAGGTCTAAAATCATGTTTGGATTGCACTCTGTTAAACGTAACTGTTCAAACTAGATGAGATAGGGACACTATGGACAATTTTCAGCAATTTGCAGCAATTAAACTACAGAAATAACCACTTTTCCATATAAACAAGGTCTAAAATCATGTTTGGATTGCACTCTGGATACAATCTGTTAAACGTAACTGTTCAAACTAGATGAGATAGGGACACTATGGACAATTTTCAGCAATTTGCAGCAATTAAACTACAGAAATAACCACTTTTCCATATAAACAAGGTCTAAAATCATGTTTGGATTGCACTCTGGATACAATCTGTTAAACGTAACTGTTCAAACTAGATGAGATAGGGACACTATGGACAATTTTCAGCAATTTGCAGCAATTAAACTACAGAAATAACCACTTTTCCATATAAACAAGGTCTAAAATCATGTTTGGATTGCACTCTGTTAAACGTAACTGTTCAAACTAGATGATAGGGACACTATGGACAATTTTCAGCAATTTGCAGCAATTAAACTACAGAAATAACCACTTTTCCATATAAACAAGGTCTAAAATCATGTTTGGATTGCACTCTGGATACAATCTGTTAAACGTAACTGTTCAAACTAGATGATAGGGACACTATGGACAATTTTCAGCAATTTGCAGCAATTAAACTACAGAAATAACCACTTTTCCATATAAACAAGGTCTAAAATCATGTTTGGATTGCACTCTGGATACAATCTGTTAAACGTAACTGTTCAAACTAGATGAGATAGGGACACTATGGACAATTTTCAGCAATTTGCAGCAATTAAACTACAGAAATAACCACTTTTCCATATAAACAAGGTCTAAAATCATGTTTGGATTGCACTCTGGATACAATCTGTTAAACGTAACTGTTCAAACTAGATGATAGGGACACTATGGACAATTTTCAGCAATTTGCAGCAATTAAACTACAGAAATAACCACTTTTCCATATAAACAAGGTCTAAAATCATGTTTGGATTGCACTCTGTTAAACGTAACTGTTCAAACTAGATGAGATAGGGACACTATGGACAATTTTCAGCAATTTGCAGCAATTAAACTACAGAAATAACCACTTTTCCATATAAACAAGGTCTAAAATCATGTTTGGATTGCACTCTGGATACAATCTGTTAAACGTAACTGTTCAAACTAGATGAGATAGGGACACTATGGACAATTTTCAGCAATTTGCAGCAATTAAACTACAGAAATAACCACTTTTCCATATAAACAAGGTCTAAAATCATGTTTGGATTGCACTCTGGATACAATCTGTTAAACGTAACTGTTCAAACTAGATGAGATAGGGACACTATGGACAATTTTCAGCAATTTGCAGCAATTAAACTACAGAAATAACCACTTTTCCATATAAACAAGGTCTAAAATCATGTTTGGATTGCACTCTGGATACAATCTGTTAAACGTAACTGTTCAAACTAGATGAGATAGGGACACTATGGACAATTTTCAGCAATTTGCAGCAATTAAACTACAGAAATAACCACTTTTCCATATAAACAAGGTCTAAAATCATGTTTGGATTGCACTCTGTTAAACGTAACTGTTCAAACTAGATGAGATAGGGACACTATGGACAATTTTCAGCAATTTGCAGCAATTAAACTACAGAAATAACCACTTTTCCATATAAACAAGGTCTAAAATCATGTTTGGATTGCACTCTGTTAAACGTAACTGTTCAAACTAGATGATAGGGACACTATGGACAATTTTCAGCAATTTGCAGCAATTAAACTACAGAAATAACCACTTTTCCATATAAACAAGGTCTAAAATCATGTTTGGATTGCACTCTGGATACAATCTGTTAAACGTAACTGTTCAAACTAGATGAGATAGGGACACTATGGACAATTTTCAGCAATTTGCAGCAATTAAACTACAGAAATAACCACTTTTCCATATAAACAAGGTCTAAAATCATGTTTGGATTGCACTCTGTTAAACGTAACTGTTCAAACTAGATGATAGGGACACTATGGACAATTTTCAGCAATTTGCAGCAATTAAACTACAGAAATAACCACTTTTCCATATAAACAAGGTCTAAAATCATGTTTGGATTGCACTCTGGATACAATCTGTTAAACGTAACTGTTCAAACTAGATGAGATAGGGACACTATGGACAATTTTCAGCAATTTGCAGCAATTAAACTACAGAAATAACCACTTTTCCATATAAACAAGGTCTAAAATCATGTTTGGATTGCACTCTGTTAAACGTAACTGTTCAAACTAGATGATAGGGACACTATGGACAATTTTCAGCAATTTGCAGCAATTAAACTACAGAAATAACCACTTTTCCATATAAACAAGGTCTAAAATCATGTTTGGATTGCACTCTGTTAAACGTAACTGTTCAAACTAGATGATAGGGACACTATGGACAATTTTCAGCAATTTGCAGCAATTAAACTACAGAAATAACCACTTTTCCATATAAACAAGGTCTAAAATCATGTTTGGATTGCACTCTGTTAAACGTAACTGTTCAAACTAGATGATAGGGACACTATGGACAATTTTCAGCAATTTGCAGCAATTAAACTACAGAAATAACCACTTTTCCATATAAACAAGGTCTAAAATCATGTTTGGATTGCACTCTGGATACAATCTGTTAAACGTAACTGTTCAAACTAGATGAGATAGGGACACTATGGACAATTTTCAGCAATTTGCAGCAATTAAACTACAGAAATAACCACTTTTCCATATAAACAAGGTCTAAAATCATGTTTGGATTGCACTCTGGATACAATCTGTTAAACGTAACTGTTCAAACTAGATGATAGGGACACTATGGACAATTTTCAGCAATTTGCAGCAATTAAACTACAGAAATAACCACTTTTCCATATAAACAAGGTCTAAAATCATGTTTGGATTGCACTCTGGATACAATCTGTTAAACGTAACTGTTCAAACTAGATGAGATAGGGACACTATGGACAATTTTCAGCAATTTGCAGCAATTAAACTACAGAAATAACCACTTTTCCATATAAACAAGGTCTAAAATCATGTTTGGATTGCACTCTGGATACAATCTGTTAAACGTAACTGTTCAAACTAGATGAGATAGGGACACTATGGACAATTTTCAGCAATTTGCAGCAATTAAACTACAGAAATAACCACTTTTCCATATAAACAAGGTCTAAAATCATGTTTGGATTGCACTCTGGATACAATCTGTTAAACGTAACTGTTCAAACTAGATGAGATAGGGACACTATGGACAATTTTCAGCAATTTGCAGCAATTAAACTACAGAAATAACCACTTTTCCATATAAACAAGGTCTAAAATCATGTTTGGATTGCACTCTGGATACAATCTGTTAAACGTAACTGTTCAAACTAGATGAGATAGGGACACTATGGACAATTTTCAGCAATTTGCAGCAATTAAACTACAGAAATAACCACTTTTCCATATAAACAAGGTCTAAAATCATGTTTGGATTGCACTCTGGATACAATCTGTTAAACGTAACTGTTCAAACTAGATGATAGGGACACTATGGACAATTTTCAGCAATTTGCAGCAATTAAACTACAGAAATAACCACTTTTCCATATAAACAAGGTCTAAAATCATGTTTGGATTGCACTCTGTTAAACGTAACTGTTCAAACTAGATGATAGGGACACTATGGACAATTTTCAGCAATTTGCAGCAATTAAACTACAGAAATAACCACTTTTCCATATAAACAAGGTCTAAAATCATGTTTGGATTGCACTCTGGATACAATCTGTTAAACGTAACTGTTCAAACTAGATGAGATAGGGACACTATGGACAATTTTCAGCAATTTGCAGCAATTAAACTACAGAAATAACCACTTTTCCATATAAACAAGGTCTAAAATCATGTTTGGATTGCACTCTGGATACAATCTGTTAAACGTAACTGTTCAAACTAGATGAGATAGGGACACTATGGACAATTTTCAGCAATTTGCAGCAATTAAACTACAGAAATAACCACTTTTCCATATAAACAAGGTCTAAAATCATGTTTGGATTGCACTCTGGATACAATCTGTTAAACGTAACTGTTCAAACTAGATGAGATAGGGACACTATGGACAATTTTCAGCAATTTGCAGCAATTAAACTACAGAAATAACCACTTTTCCATATAAACAAGGTCTAAAATCATGTTTGGATTGCACTCTGGATACAATCTGTTAAACGTAACTGTTCAAACTAGATGATAGGGACACTATGGACAATTTTCAGCAATTTGCAGCAATTAAACTACAGAAATAACCACTTTTCCATATAAACAAGGTCTAAAATCATGTTTGGATTGCACTCTGTTAAACGTAACTGTTCAAACTAGATGATAGGGACACTATGGACAATTTTCAGCAATTTGCAGCAATTAAACTACAGAAATAACCACTTTTCCATATAAACAAGGTCTAAAATCATGTTTGGATTGCACTCTGGATACAATCTGTTAAACGTAACTGTTCAAACTAGATGAGATAGGGACACTATGGACAATTTTCAGCAATTTGCAGCAATTAAACTACAGAAATAACCACTTTTCCATATAAACAAGGTCTAAAATCATGTTTGGATTGCACTCTGGATACAATCTGTTAAACGTAACTGTTCAAACTAGATGATAGGGACACTATGGACAATTTTCAGCAATTTGCAGCAATTAAACTACAGAAATAACCACTTTTCCATATAAACAAGGTCTAAAATCATGTTTGGATTGCACTCTGGATACAATCTGTTAAACGTAACTGTTCAAACTAGATGATAGGGACACTATGGACAATTTTCAGCAATTTGCAGCAATTAAACTACAGAAATAACCACTTTTCCATATAAACAAGGTCTAAAATCATGTTTGGATTGCACTCTGTTAAACGTAACTGTTCAAACTAGATGATAGGGACACTATGGACAATTTTCAGCAATTTGCAGCAATTAAACTACAGAAATAACCACTTTTCCATATAAACAAGGTCTAAAATCATGTTTGGATTGCACTCTGTTAAACGTAACTGTTCAAACTAGATGAGATAGGGACACTATGGACAATTTTCAGCAATTTGCAGCAATTAAACTACAGAAATAACCACTTTTCCATATAAACAAGGTCTAAAATCATGTTTGGATTGCACTCTGGATACAATCTGTTAAACGTAACTGTTCAAACTAGATGAGATAGGGACACTATGGACAATTTTCAGCAATTTGCAGCAATTAAACTACAGAAATAACCACTTTTCCATATAAACAAGGTCTAAAATCATGTTTGGATTGCACTCTGTTAAACGTAACTGTTCAAACTAGATGATAGGGACACTATGGACAATTTTCAGCAATTTGCAGCAATTAAACTACAGAAATAACCACTTTTCCATATAAACAAGGTCTAAAATCATGTTTGGATTGCACTCTGTTAAACGTAACTGTTCAAACTAGATGAGATAGGGACACTATGGACAATTTGCAGCAATTAAACTACAGAAATAACCACTTTTCCATATAAACAAGGTCTAAAATCATGTTTGGATTGCACTCTGGATACAATCTGTTAAACGTAACTGTTCAAACTAGATGATAGGGACACTATGGACAATTTTCAGCAATTTGCAGCAATTAAACTACAGAAATAACCACTTTTCCATATAAACAAGGTCTAAAATCATGTTTGGATTGCACTCTGGATACAATCTGTTAAACGTAACTGTTCAAACTAGATGATAGGGACACTATGGACAATTTTCAGCAATTTGCAGCAATTAAACTACAGAAATAACCACTTTTCCATATAAACAAGGTCTAAAATCATGTTTGGATTGCACTCTGGATACAATCTGTTAAACGTAACTGTTCAAACTAGATGATAGGGACACTATGGACAATTTTCAGCAATTTGCAGCAATTAAACTACAGAAATAACCACTTTTCCATATAAACAAGGTCTAAAATCATGTTTGGATTGCACTCTGTTAAACGTAACTGTTCAAACTAGATGATAGGGACACTATGGACAATTTTCAGCAATTTGCAGCAATTAAACTACAGAAATAACCACTTTTCCATATAAACAAGGTCTAAAATCATGTTTGGATTGCACTCTGGATACAATCTGTTAAACGTAACTGTTCAAACTAGATGAGATAGGGACACTATGGACAATTTTCAGCAATTTGCAGCAATTAAACTACAGAAATAACCACTTTTCCATATAAACAAGGTCTAAAATCATGTTTGGATTGCACTCTGGATACAATCTGTTAAACGTAACTGTTCAAACTAGATGAGATAGGGACACTATGGACAATTTTCAGCAATTTGCAGCAATTAAACTACAGAAATAACCACTTTTCCATATAAACAAGGTCTAAAATCATGTTTGGATTGCACTCTGGATACAATCTGTTAAACGTAACTGTTCAAACTAGATGAGATAGGGACACTATGGACAATTTTCAGCAATTTGCAGCAATTAAACTACAGAAATAACCACTTTTCCATATAAACAAGGTCTAAAATCATGTTTGGATTGCACTCTGGATACAATCTGTTAAACGTAACTGTTCAAACTAGATGAGATAGGGACACTATGGACAATTTTCAGCAATTTGCAGCAATTAAACTACAGAAATAACCACTTTTCCATATAAACAAGGTCTAAAATCATGTTTGGATTGCACTCTGGATACAATCTGTTAAACGTAACTGTTCAAACTAGATGAGATAGGGACACTATGGACAATTTTCAGCAATTTGCAGCAATTAAACTACAGAAATAACCACTTTTCCATATAAACAAGGTCTAAAATCATGTTTGGATTGCACTCTGGATACAATCTGTTAAACGTAACTGTTCAAACTAGATGAGATAGGGACACTATGGACAATTTTCAGCAATTTGCAGCAATTAAACTACAGAAATAACCACTTTTCCATATAAACAAGGTCTAAAATCATGTTTGGATTGCACTCTGGATACAATCTGTTAAACGTAACTGTTCAAACTAGATGATAGGGACACTATGGACAATTTTCAGCAATTTGCAGCAATTAAACTACAGAAATAACCACTTTTCCATATAAACAAGGTCTAAAATCATGTTTGGATTGCACTCTGTTAAACGTAACTGTTCAAACTAGATGATAGGGACACTATGGACAATTTTCAGCAATTTGCAGCAATTAAACTACAGAAATAACCACTTTTCCATATAAACAAGGTCTAAAATCATGTTTGGATTGCACTCTGGATACAATCTGTTAAACGTAACTGTTCAAACTAGATGAGATAGGGACACTATGGACAATTTTCAGCAATTAAACTACAGAAATAACCACTTTTCCATATAAACAAGGTCTAAAATCATGTTTGGATTGCACTCTGTTAAACGTAACTGTTCAAACTAGATGATAGGGACACTATGGACAATTTTCAGCAATTTGCAGCAATTAAACTACAGAAATAACCACTTTTCCATATAAACAAGGTCTAAAATCATGTTTGGATTGCACTCTGTTAAACGTAACTGTTCAAACTAGATGATAGGGACACTATGGACAATTTTCAGCAATTTGCAGCAATTAAACTACAGAAATAACCACTTTTCCATATAAACAAGGTCTAAAATCATGTTTGGATTGCACTCTGGATACAATCTGTTAAACGTAACTGTTCAAACTAGATGAGATAGGGACACTATGGACAATTTTCAGCAATTTGCAGCAATTAAACTACAGAAATAACCACTTTTCCATATAAACAAGGTCTAAAATCATGTTTGGATTGCACTCTGGATACAATCTGTTAAACGTAACTGTTCAAACTAGATGAGATAGGGACACTATGGACAATTTTCAGCAATTTGCAGCAATTAAACTACAGAAATAACCACTTTTCCATATAAACAAGGTCTAAAATCATGTTTGGATTGCACTCTGGATACAATCTGTTAAACGTAACTGTTCAAACTAGATGAGATAGGGACACTATGGACAATTTTCAGCAATTTGCAGCAATTAAACTACAGAAATAACCACTTTTCCATATAAACAAGGTCTAAAATCATGTTTGGATTGCACTCTGGATACAATCTGTTAAACGTAACTGTTCAAACTAGATGATAGGGACACTATGGACAATTTTCAGCAATTTGCAGCAATTAAACTACAGAAATAACCACTTTTCCATATAAACAAGGTCTAAAATCATGTTTGGATTGCACTCTGTTAAACGTAACTGTTCAAACTAGATGATAGGGACACTATGGACAATTTTCAGCAATTTGCAGCAATTAAACTACAGAAATAACCACTTTTCCATATAAACAAGGTCTAAAATCATGTTTGGATTGCACTCTGGATACAATCTGTTAAACGTAACTGTTCAAACTAGATGAGATAGGGACACTATGGACAATTTTCAGCAATTAAACTACAGAAATAACCACTTTTCCATATAAACAAGGTCTAAAATCATGTTTGGATTGCACTCTGTTAAACGTAACTGTTCAAACTAGAGATAGGGACACTATGGACAATTTTCAGCAATTTGCAGCAATTAAACTACAGAAATAACCACTTTTCCATATAAACAAGGTCTAAAATCATGTTTGGATTGCACAATCTGTTAAACGTAACTGTTCAAACTAGATGATAGGGACACTATGGACAATTTTCAGCAATTTGCAGCAATTAAACTACAGAAATAACCACTTTTCCATATAAACAAGGTCTAAAATCATGTTTGGATTGCACTCTGGATACAATCTGTTAAACGTAACTGTTCAAACTAGATGAGATAGGGACACTATGGACAATTTTCAGCAATTTGCAGCAATTAAACTACAGAAATAACCACTTTTCCATATAAACAAGGTCTAAAATCATGTTTGGATTGCACTCTGGATACAATCTGTTAAACGTAACTGTTCAAACTAGATGAGATAGGGACACTATGGACAATTTTCAGAAATAACCACTCCATATAAACAAGGATAAACGTAACTGTTCAAACTAGATGATAGGGACACTATGGACAATTTTCAGCAATTTGCAGCAATTAAACTACAGAAATAACCACTTTTCCATATAAACAAGGTCTAAAATCATGTTTGGATTGCACTCTGGATACAATCTGTTAAACGTAACTGTTCAAACTAGATGAGATAGGGACACTATGGACAATTTTCAGCAATTTGCAGCAATTAAACTACAGAAATAACCACTTTTCCATATAAACAAGGTCTAAAATCATGTTTGGATTGCACTCTGTTAAACGTAACTGTTCAAACTAGATGATAGGGACACTATGGACAATTTTCAGCAATTTGCAGCAATTAAACTACAGAAATAACCACTTTTCCATATAAACAAGGTCTAAAATCATGTTTGGATTGCACTCTGGATACAATCTGTTAAACGTAACTGTTCAAACTAGATGAGATAGGGACACTATGGACAATTTTCAGCAATTTGCAGCAATTAAACTACAGAAATAACCACTTTTCCATATAAACAAGGTCTAAAATCATGTTTGGATTGCACTCTGGATACAATCTGTTAAACGTAACTGTTCAAACTAGATGATAGGGACACTATGGACAATTTTCAGCAATTTGCAGCAATTAAACTACAGAAATAACCACTTTTCCATATAAACAAGGTCTAAAATCATGTTTGGATTGCACTCTGGATACAATCTGTTAAACGTAACTGTTCAAACTAGATGATAGGGACACTATGGACAATTTTCAGCAATTTGCAGCAATTAAACTACAGAAATAACCACTTTTCCATATAAACAAGGTCTAAAATCATGTTTGGATTGCACTCTGTTAAACGTAACTGTTCAAACTAGATGAGATAGGGACACTATGGACAATTTTCAGCAATTTGCAGCAATTAAACTACAGAAATAACCACTTTTCCATATAAACAAGGTCTAAAATCATGTTTGGATTGCACTCTGTTAAACGTAACTGTTCAAACTAGATGATAGGGACACTATGGACAATTTTCAGCAATTTGCAGCAATTAAACTACAGAAATAACCACTTTTCCATATAAACAAGGTCTAAAATCATGTTTGGATTGCACTCTGGATACAATCTGTTAAACGTAACTGTTCAAACTAGATGAGATAGGGACACTATGGACAATTTTCAGCAATTTGCAGCAATTAAACTACAGAAATAACCACTTTTCCATATAAACAAGGTCTAAAATCATGTTTGGATTGCACTCTGGATACAATCTGTTAAACGTAACTGTTCAAACTAGATGATAGGGACACTATGGACAATTTTCAGCAATTTGCAGCAATTAAACTACAGAAATAACCACTTTTCCATATAAACAAGGTCTAAAATCATGTTTGGATTGCACTCTGTTAAACGTAACTGTTCAAACTAGATGATAGGGACACTATGGACAATTTTCAGCAATTTGCAGCAATTAAACTACAGAAATAACCACTTTTCCATATAAACAAGGTCTAAAATCATGTTTGGATTGCACTCTGGATACAATCTGTTAAACGTAACTGTTCAAACTAGATGAGATAGGGACACTATGGACAATTTTCAGCAATTTGCAGCAATTAAACTACAGAAATAACCACTTTTCCATATAAACAAGGTCTAAAATCATGTTTGGATTGCACTCTGTTAAACGTAACTGTTCAAACTAGATGAGATAGGGACACTATGGACAATTTTCAGCAATTAAACTACAGAAATAACCACTTTTCCATATAAACAAGGTCTAAAATCATGTTTGGATTGCACTCTGGATACAATCTGTTAAACGTAACTGTTCAAACTAGATGAGATAGGGACACTATGGACAATTTTCAGCAATTTGCAGCAATTAAACTACAGAAATAACCACTTTTCCATATAAACAAGGTCTAAAATCATGTTTGGATTGCACTCTGGATACAATCTGTTAAACGTAACTGTTCAAACTAGATGAGATAGGGACACTATGGACAATTTTCAGCAATTTGCAGCAATTAAACTACAGAAATAACCACTTTTCCATATAAACAAGGTCTAAAATCATGTTTGGATTGCACTCTGGATACAATCTGTTAAACGTAACTGTTCAAACTAGATGAGATAGGGACACTATGGACAATTTTCAGCAATTTGCAGCAATTAAACTACAGAAATAACCACTTTTCCATATAAACAAGGTCTAAAATCATGTTTGGATTGCACTCTGTTAAACGTAACTGTTCAAACTAGATGAGATAGGGACACTATGGACAATTTTCAGCAATTTGCAGCAATTAAACTACAGAAATAACCACTTTTCCATATAAACAAGGTCTAAAATCATGTTTGGATTGCACTCTGGTTAAACGTAACTGTTCAAACTAGATGAGATAGGGACACTATGGACAATTTGCAGCAATTAAACTACAGAAATAACCACTTTTCCATATAAACAAGGTCTAAAATCATGTTTGGATTGCACTCTGGATACAATCTGTTAAACGTAACTGTTCAAACTAGATGAGATAGGGACACTATGGACAATTTTCAGCAATTTGCAGCAATTAAACTACAGAAATAACCACTTTTCCATATAAACAAGGTCTAAAATCATGTTTGGATTGCACTCTGGATACATCTGTAAACGTAACTGTTCAAACTAGATGAGATAGGGACACTATGGACAATTTTCAGCAATTTGCAGCAATTAAACTACAGAAATAACCACTTTTCCATATAAACAAGGTCTAAAATCATGTTTGGATTGCACTCTGTTAAACGTAACTGTTCAAACTAGATGATAGGGACACTATGGACAATTTTCAGCAATTTGCAGCAATTAAACTACAGAAATAACCACTTTTCCATATAAACAAGGTCTAAAATCATGTTTGGATTGCACTCTGTTAAACGTAACTGTTCAAACTAGATGATAGGGACACTATGGACAATTTTCAGCAATTTGCAGCAATTAAACTACAGAAATAACCACTTTTCCATATAAACAAGGTCTAAAATCATGTTTGGATTGCACTCTGGATACAATCTGTTAAACGTAACTGTTCAAACTAGATGAGATAGGGACACTATGGACAATTTTCAGCAATTTGCAGCAATTAAACTACAGAAATAACCACTTTTCCATATAAACAAGGTCTAAAATCATGTTTGGATTGCACTCTGGATACAATCTGTTAAACGTAACTGTTCAAACTAGATGAGATAGGGACACTATGGACAATTTTCAGCAATTTGCAGCAATTAAACTACAGAAATAACCACTTTTCCATATAAACAAGGTCTAAAATCATGTTTGGATTGCACTCTGTTAAACGTAACTGTTCAAACTAGATGAGATAGGGACACTATGGACAATTTTCAGCAATTAAACTACAGAAATAACCACTTTTCCATATAAACAAGGTCTAAAATCATGTTTGGATTGCACTCTGTTAAACGTAACTGTTCAAACTAGATGAGATAGGGACACTATGGACAATTTGCAGCAATTAAACTACAGAAATAACCACTTTTCCATATAAACAAGGTCTAAAATCATGTTTGGATTGCACTCTGGATACAATCTGTTAAACGTAACTGTTCAAACTAGATGATAGGGACACTATGGACAATTTTCAGCAATTTGCAGCAATTAAACTACAGAAATAACCACTTTTCCATATAAACAAGGTCTAAAATCATGTTTGGATTGCACTCTGGATACAATCTGTTAAACGTAACTGTTCAAACTAGATGAGATAGGGACACTATGGACAATTTTCAGCAATTTGCAGCAATTAAACTACAGAAATAACCACTTTTCCATATAAACAAGGTCTAAAATCATGTTTGGATTGCACTCTGTTAAACGTAACTGTTCAAACTAGATGATAGGGACACTATGGACAATTTTCAGCAATTTGCAGCAATTAAACTACAGAAATAACCACTTTTCCATATAAACAAGGTCTAAAATCATGTTTGGATTGCACAATCTGTTAAACGTAACTGTTCAAACTAGATGATAGGGACACTATGGACAATTTTCAGCAATTTGCAGCAATTAAACTACAGAAATAACCACTTTTCCATATAAACAAGGTCTAAAATCATGTTTGGATTGCACTCTGTTAAACGTAACTGTTCAAACTAGATGATAGGGACACTATGGACAATTTTCAGCAATTTGCAGCAATTAAACTACAGAAATAACCACTTTTCCATATAAACAAGGTCTAAAATCATGTTTGGATTGCACTCTGGATACAATCTGTTAAACGTAACTGTTCAAACTAGATGAGATAGGGACACTATGGACAATTTTCAGCAATTTGCAGCAATTAAACTACAGAAATAACCACTTTTCCATATAAACAAGGTCTAAAATCATGTTTGGATTGCACTCTGGATACAATCTGTTAAACGTAACTGTTCAAACTAGAGATAGGGACACTATGGACAATTTTCAGCAATTTGCAGCAATTAAACTACAGAAATAACCACTTTTCCATATAAACAAGGTCTAAAATCATGTTTGGATTGCCTGGATACAATCTGTTAAACGTAACTGTTCAAACTAGATGAGATAGGGACACTATGGACAATTTTCAGCAATTTGCAGCAATTAAACTACAGAAATAACCACTTTTCCATATAAACAAGGTCTAAAATCATGTTTGGATTGCACTTGGATACAATCTGTTAAACGTAACTGTTCAAACTAGATGATAGGGACACTATGGACAATTTTCAGCAATTTGCAGCAATTAAACTACAGAAATAACCACTTTTCCATATAAACAAGGTCTAAAATCATGTTTGGATTGCACTCTGGATACAATCTGTTAAACGTAACTGTTCAAACTAGATGAGATAGGGACACTATGGACAATTTCAGCAATTTGCAGCAATTAAACTACAGAAATAACCACTTTTCCATATAAACAAGGTCTAAAATCATGTTTGGATTGCACTCTGATACAATCTGTTAAACGTAACTGTTCAAACTAGATGAGATAGGGACACTATGGACAATTTTCAGCAATTTGCAGCAATTAAACTACAGAAATAACCACTTTTCCATATAAACAAGGTCTAAAATCATGTTTGGATTGCACTCTGGATACAATCTGTAAACGTAACTGTTCAAACTAGATGAGATAGGGACACTATGGACAATTTTCAGCAATTTGCAGCAATTAAACTACAGAAATAACCACTTTTCCATATAAACAAGGTCTAAAATCATGTTTTTGTTTGGATTGCAATCTGTTAAACGTAACTGTTCAAACTAGATGAGATAGGGACACTATGGACAATTTCAGCAAATTAAACTACAGAAATAACCACTTTTCCATATAAACAAGGTCTAAAATCATGTTTGGATTGCACTCTGTTAAACGTAACTGTTCAAACTAGATGAGATAGGGACACTATGGACAATTTTCAGCAATTAAACTACAGAAATAACCACTTTTCCATATAAACAAGGTCTAAAATCATGTTTGGATTGCACTCTGGATACAATCTGTTAAACGTAACTGTTCAAACTAGATGAGATAGGGACACTATGGACAATTTTCAGCAATTTGCAGCAATTAAACTACAGAAATAACCACTTTTCCATATAAACAAGGTCTAAAATCATGTTTGGATTGCACTCTGTTAAACGTAACTGTTCAAACTAGATGATAGGGACACTATGGACAATTTTCAGCAATTTGCAGCAATTAAACTACAGAAATAACCACTTTTCCATATAAACAAGGTCTAAAATCATGTTTGGATTGCACTCTGTTAAACGTAAACTGTTCAAACTAGATGAGATAGGGACACTATGGACAATTTTCAGCAATTTGCAGCAATTAAACTACAGAAATAACCACTTTTCCATATAAACAAGGTCTAAAATCATGTTTGGATTGCACTCTGTTAAACGTAACTGTTCAAACTAGATGAGATAGGGACACTATGGACAATTTTCAGCAATTTGCAGCAATTAAACTACAGAAATAACCACTTTTCCATATAAACAAGGTCTAAAATCATGTTTGGATTGCACTCTGGATACAATCTGTTAAACGTAACTGTTCAAACTAGATGAGATAGGGACACTATGGACAATTTTCAGCAATTTGCAGCAATTAAACTACAGAAATAACCACTTTTCCATATAAACAAGGTCTAAAATCATGTTGGATTGCACTCTGTTAAACGTAACTGTTCAAACTAGATGAGATAGGGACACTATGGACAATTTTCAGCAAATTAAACTACAGAAATAACCACTTTTCCATATAAACAAGGTCTAAAATCATGTTTGGATTGCACTCTGTTAAACGTAACTGTTCAAACTAGATGAGATAGGGACACTATGGACAATTTGCAGCAATTAAACTACAGAAATAACCACTTTTCCATATAAACAAGGTCTAAAATCATGTTTGGATTGCACTCTGGATACAATCTGTTAAACGTAACTGTTCAAACTAGATGAGATAGGGACACTATGGACAATTTTCAGCAATTTGCAGCAATTAAACTACAGAAATAACCACTTTTCCATATAAACAAGGTCTAAAATCATGTTTGGATTGCACTCTGTTAAACGTAACTGTTCAAACTAGATGATAGGGACACTATGGACAATTTTCAGCAATTTGCAGCAATTAAACTACAGAAATAACCACTTTTCCATATAAACAAGGTCTAAAATCATGTTTGGATTGCACTCTGGATACAATCTGTTAAACGTAACTGTTCAAACTAGATGAGATAGGGACACTATGGACAATTTTCAGCAATTTGCAGCAATTAAACTACAGAAATAACCACTTTTCCATATAAACAAGGTCTAAAATCATGTTTGGATTGCACTCTGGATACAATCTGTTAAACGTAACTGTTCAAACTAGATGAGATAGGGACACTATGGACAATTTTCAGCAATTTGCAGCAATTAAACTACAGAAATAACCACTTTTCCATATAAACAAGGTCTAAAATCATGTTTGGATTGCACTCTGGATACAATCTGTTAAACGTAACTGTTCAAACTAGATGAGATAGGGACACTATGGACAATTTTCAGCAATTTGCAGCAATTAAACTACAGAAATAACCACTTTTCCATATAAACAAGGTCTAAAATCATGTTTGGATTGCACTCTGGATACAATCTGTTAAACGTAACTGTTCAAACTAGATGATAGGGACACTATGGACAATTTTCAGCAATTTGCAGCAATTAAACTACAGAAATAACCACTTTTCCATATAAACAAGGTCTAAAATCATGTTTGGATTGCACTCTGTTAAACGTAACTGTTCAAACTAGATGATAGGGACACTATGGACAATTTTCAGCAATTTGCAGCAATTAAACTACAGAAATAACCACTTTTCCATATAAACAAGGTCTAAAATCATGTTTGGATTGCACTCTGGATACAATCTGTTAAACGTAACTGTTCAAACTAGATGATAGGGACACTATGGACAATTTTCAGCAATTTGCAGCAATTAAACTACAGAAATAACCACTTTTCCATATAAACAAGGTCTAAAATCATGTTTGGATTGCACTCTGGATACAATCTGTTAAACGTAACTGTTCAAACTAGATGAGATAGGGACACTATGGACAATTTTCAGCAATTTGCAGCAATTAAACTACAGAAATAACCACTTTTCCATATAAACAAGGTCTAAAATCATGTTTGGATTGCACTCTGGATCAATCTGTTAAACGTAACTGTTCAAACTAGATGAGATAGGGACACTATGGACAATTTTCAGCAATTTGCAGCAAATAAACTACAGAAAAAACCACTTTCCATATAAACAAGGTCTAAAATCATGTTTGGATTGCAACTCTGGATACA
>NW_023493998.1:65000-76194 GCF_013265735.2 Oncorhynchus mykiss | reverse complement strand
ACAATCATGTGTATTTACAATATAGATATGAAAAGTGTTTGTACACCAAAAATAACATTAGCTATGCAGCTGTAATAAATAAAAAAAAAAAACACAGAATTATTATTATCAAATTATTAACTTGACCTGGTCTATTTGAATTGGTCCTTGTGTGCAACTTGGTGCATAATCTAGGGAAACAACATCACACTGCTACAAGCAGGTTTTATAGGAACTGGAGAAAAGCCATTGAAAAATTCACAGCACATCATCAACTCCCAAAACCCACCGTAAATCACACTCAAGATATTTGCGGCAAAGCAGTGGATCCCTAGGGGCAGAATTATTTTAAAGTGTTGGATGGTGTGGAGGTTCAGTTTGGCGACCGTTTTGACCAGGACAGTCTAAAATGTCCTGCAAAAGTTGAAAAGAGCGCTTCTCACCGGGGTGTTGGATGAGGCTCTAGAACAGTACCCTGAGCTGAACATAGATTCTCTTCAGTGCAGTGCCGCTCTTTTTGCAACAATACCCCTGTAGCAGCAGAGGAATCAGGAGGCTTCAAGTGGAGGTGAGGGTTGGTTGACCAAGTTGAGGTGCTAAATCAGAAATTTGTTGGGCACCCCAACAACATGTGTCTTCATGTGAGGCTGAGAGGAGTTTCAGTGCACTCCGCAGTTAAAGACTGGCTAGCAATGGGCAAGAGAGACTGAACGGCGTAGTTGTCTTAATGTACATAAAGACAGGCTGGACAGAACATCGAGGGAAAAATATCTGCTAACAATTTGTGGATCCATTGAAAACCAAAACATAGTTGGTATTTTGTTCAGTAGTGTGTATAGCAGGGTTCTAAAACCTTTTTGGGTACTGGAAACCCCTGCATATTTTTAGGCAATGCGGGCAAGGTTTAGAGGTGTCCTCAGGGACCCCTACGCCATCTTTTATTATATGTAAAGTTACTGGAACTTGAGGCGCCGAAACGTTCATTACACTTTTTTTTTTATTTGATAGACCCCCTGCAAAGACACCAGGGACCCCTGTTTGAGAACCCATGCTGTATAGTATGATATTTGTTATTGTGATTAGTAGTTCAGTTTTTAGTACATGACAGTACATTACTAATTATTTATTTTGTTATTTTATTTTAAAATTGCATACTTGTCCATAGAAATGCAGTTTGAAGAGTTGAGACAGTGGACAGTGACTGTACAATAAATAAGTATTTTTTTTAGAGATGATTTGGTCATTAAAGTAGTCTTTCACAGCCAGGAGTCGAACTTATTCAATCTTCTGACCTGTTATCAGACACGTTATCCATTGCGCCACTGGCCCCACGTCTAAGCTGAAGTCAGGACACACCTACCAGTGTACACAGTCATTGTTCTGTCACAACAAGGTTCCTTGGATTTCTGTTACAGATGCATATCTTAATTTGATCCTCCTGTTGTTGCATGAATTTTACTGCAGAGCAAGAAATGCAAACTTGAAGTGTATTCAACGTTTAAAAAGTCTTGTATAATTTGAATCTACAAAACATGTCACATTTGCTGTTGCTGAGGGAATATTGTTGTGTGTGTGAAATGCTGCCAGTTAAAATGCAGTATCTGTTTTACACAAGTGCATCCCAAATGACAAGATATTCTTTCCCATACTGGGAGTTCAACCCGGGCCCGGGTGAAAACCAGGAATCCTAACCGCCAGACCATATGGGAAGACACATACTTAAAAAAACATCACAGACAATCCATAAACGTTGAAATTATGCTTGTTGGATTACAAGCTCCATCTTTTTCTCAGAGATGTTGGAGAAAAGTCCATATAAAATCAGTCTAAAATGTGTTTGAAGTGAGAACTGCCAGACACAATGAAAAGTATACAGTATTTTTCCCAGCTTGATTTTGGTCAAATAAATAAGTTTTGAGCCAAACAGGAGTCAAATATTCAATCTTCTGACCGTATCAGACACGTTATCCATTGCGCCACTGGCCCACAGCCAAGCTGAAGTCAGGACACACCTAGACCAGTGTACACAGTCATAGCTTCTGTCAACAACAAGGTTCCTTGGGATTTCTGTTTACAGATGCAAATCTTAATTTGATCCTCCTGTTGTTGCATGAATTTTACTGCAGAGCAAGAAATGCAGCCATGAAGTGTATTCAACGTTTAAAATGCCTTGTATAATTTGAATCTACATAACATGTCACATTTCCTGTTGCTGAGGGAATATTGTTGTGTTGTGTGAAACTGCTGCCAGTTAAAATGCAGTATCTGTTGTTACACAAGTGCATCCCAAACGACAAGATATTCTTTCCCATACCGGGAGTTGAAACCGGGCCACCTGGGTGAAAACCAGGAATCCTAACCGCTAGACCATATGGGAAGACACATACTTAAAATACACATCACAGACAAATCTTTAAATGTTGACATTATGCCTGTTGGATTAAAAGCTACATCTTTTTTTCTCTGAGATGTTGGGGAATGTCCAGATGAAATCAGTCTAAAATGAGTTTGAAGTGAGAACAGCCAGAAGCACTGAAAAAGTATACAGTATCAATCCCGGCTTGATTTCAATCAATTAAATATCGAGCCAGCCAGGAGTCGAACCTAGAATCTTCTGATCCGTAGTCAGACACGTTATCCATTGCGCCACTGGCCCCACGTCTAAGCTGAAGTCAGGTCACAGCTAGACCAGTGTACACAGTCATTGCGTCTGTCAACAACAAGGTTCTTGGTTTTCTGTTTCAGATGCATATCTTAATTTGATCCTCCTGTTGTTGCATGAATTTTACTGCAGAGCAAGAAATGCAAACTTGAAGTGTATTCAATGTTTAAAAAGTCTTGTAAATTATGAATCTACAAAACATGTCACATTTGCTGTTGCTGAGGGAATATTGTTGTGTTGTGTGATTCTGCTGCCAGTTAAAATGTGGTATCTGTTCTTACACAAGTGCATCCCAAATGACAAGATGTTCTTTCCCATACTGGGAGTTCAACCCGGGCGAAAACCAGGAATCCTAAAGCCAGACCATATGGGAAGACAGTTACTTAAAAAAACATCACAGACAAATCCATAAACGTTGAAATTATGCTTGTTGTATTACAAGCTCCATCTTTTTCTCAGAGATGTTGGAGAAAAGTCCCATATAAAATCAGTCTAAAATGTGTTTGAATCGAGAACTGCCAGACACAATGAAAAGTATACAGTATTTTTCCCAGCTTGATTTTGGTCAAATAAATCTAGTTTTGAGCCAAACAGGAGTCAAATATTCAATCTTCTGACCTGTTATCAGACACGTTATCCATTGCGCCACTGGCCGCACAGCCAAGCTGAAGTCAGGACACACCTAGGCCAGTGTACACAGTCATAGCTTCTGTCACCGACAAGGTTCCTTGGATTTCTGTTACAGATGCAAATCTTAATTTGATCCTCCTGTTGTTGCATGAATTTTACTGCAGAGCAAGAAATGCAGCAATGAAGTGTATTCAACGTTTAAAATGCCTTGTATAATTTGAATCTACATAACATGTCACATTTCCTGTTGCTGAGGGAATATTGTTGTGTTGTGTGAAACTGCTGCCAGTTAAAATGCAGTATCTGTTGTTACACAAGTGCATCCCAAACGACAAGATATTCTTTCCCATACCGGGAGTTGAACCCGGGCCACCTGGGTGAAAACCAGGAATCCTAACCGCTAGACCATATGGGAAGACACATACTTAAAATACACATCACAGACAAATCTTTAAATGTTGACATTATGCCTGTTGGATTAAAAGCTACATCTTTTTTTCTCTGAGATGTTGGGGAATGTCCAGATGAAATCAGTCTAAAATGAGTTTGAAGTGAGAACAGCCAGAAGCACTGAAAAGTATACAGTATCAATCCCGGCTTGATTTCAATCAATTAAATTAAGTATCGAGCCAGCCAGGAGTCGAACCTAGAATCTTCTGATCCGTAGTCAGACACGTTATCCATTGCGCCACTGGCCCCACGTCTAAGCTGAAGTCAGGTCACAGCTAGACCAGTGTACACAGTCATTGTGTCTGTCAACAACAAGGTTCCTTGGTTTTCTGTTTCAGATGCATATCTTAATTTGATCCTCCTGTTGTTGCATGAATTTTACTGAAGAGCAAGAAATGCAAACTTGAAGTGTATTCAATGTTTAAAAAGTCTTGTAAATTATGAATCTACAAAACATGTCACATTTGCTGTTGCTGAGGGAATATTGTTGTGTTGTGTGATTCTGCTGCCAGTTAAAATGTGGTATCTGTTCTTACACAAGTGCATCCCAAATGACAAGATGTTCTTTCCCATACTGGGAGTTCAACCCGGGCGAAAACCAGGAATCCTAAAAGCCAGACCATATGGGAAGACAGTTACTTAAAAAAAACATCACAGACAAATCCATAAACGTTGAAATGATGCTTGTTGTAATTACAAGCTCCATCTTTTTCTCAGCGATGTTGGAGAAAAGTCCCATATAAAATCAGTCTAAAATGTGTTTGAATCGAGAACTGCCAGACACAATGAAAAGTATACAGTATTTTTCCCAGCTTGATTTTGGTCAAATAAATCTAGTTTTGAGCCAAACAGGAGTCAAATATTCAATCTTCTGACCTGTTATCAGACACGTTATCCATTGCGCCACTGGCCGCACAGCCAAGCTGAAGTCAGGACACACCTAGGCCAGTGTACACAGTCATAGCTTCTGTCACCGACAAGGTTCCTTGGGATTTCTGTTACAGATGCAAATCTTAATTTGATCCTCCTGTTGTTGCATGAATTTTACTGCAGAGCAAGAAATGCAGCCATGAAGTGTATTCAACGTTTAAAATGCCTTGTATAATTTGAATCTACATAACATGTCACATTTCCTGTTGCTGAGGGAATATTGTTGTGTTGTGTGAAACTGCTGCCAGTTAAAATGCAGTATCTGTTGTTACACAAGTGCATCCCAAACGACAAGATATTCTTTCCCATACCGGGAGTTGAACCCGGGCCACCTGGGTGAAAACCAGGAATCCTAACCGCTAGACCATATGGGAAGACACATACTTAAAATACACATCACAGACAACTCTTTAAATGTTGACATTATGCCTGTTGGATAAAAGCTACATCTTTTTTTTCTCTAGAGATGTTTGGGGAATGTCCAGATGAAATCAGTCTAAAATGAGTTGAAGTGAGAACAGCCAGAAGCACTGAAAAGTATACAGTATCAATCCCGGCTTGATTTCATTAAATTAACTTAAGTATCGAATCCAGCCAGGAGTCGAACCTAGAATCTTCTGATCCGTAGTCAGACACGTTTATCCATTGCGCACTGGCCCCACATCTAAGCTGAAGTCAAGTCACAGCTAGACCAGTGTACACAGTCATTGTGTCTGTCACAACAAGGTTCCTTGGTTTTCTGTTTCAGATGCATATCTTATTTGATCCTCTGTTGTTGCATGAATTTTACTGCAGAGCAAGAAATGCAAACTGAAGTGTATTCAATGTTTAAAAAGTCTTGTAAATTATGAATCTACAAAACATGTCACATTGCTGTGCTGAGGATATTTTTGTGTTGTGTGATTCTGCTGCCAGTTAAAATGTGGTATCTGTTCTTACACAAGTGCATCCCAAATGACAAGATGTTCTTTCCATACTGGGAGTTCAACCCGGGCGAAAACCAGGAATCCTAAAGCCAGACCATATGGAAGACAGTTACTTAAAAAAACATCACAGACAAATCCATAAACGTTGAAATGATGCTTGTTGTAATTACAAGCTCCATCTTTTCTCAGCGATATGTTGAGAAAGTCCCATATAAAATCAGTCTAAAATGTGTTTGAATCGAGACTGCCAGACACAATGAAAAGTATACAGTATTTTTCCCAGCTTGATTTTGGTCAATAAATCTAGTTTTGAGCCAAACAGGAGTCAAATATTCAATCTTCTGACCTGTTATCAGACACGTTATCCATTGCGCACTGGCCGCACAGCCAAGCTGAAGTCAGGACACACCTAGGCCAGTGTACACAGTCATAGCTTCTGTCACCGACAAGGTTCCTTGGGATTTCTGTTACAGATGCAAATCTTAATTTGATCCTCCTGTTGTTGCATGAATTTTACTGCAGAGCAAGAATGCAGCAATGAAGTGTATTCAACGTTTAAAATGCCTTGTATAATTTGAATCTACATAACATGTCACATTTCCTGTTGCTGAGGGAATATTGTTGTGTTGGTGTGAAACTGCTGCCAGTTAAATGCAGTATCTGTTGTTACACAAGTGCATCCCAAACAACAAGATATTCTTTCCCATTACCGGGAGTTGAAACCCGGGCCACCTGGGGTGAAAACCAGGAATCCTAACCGCTAGACCATATGGGAAGACACATACTTAAAATACACATCACAGACAAATCTTTAAATGTTGACATTATGCCTGTTGGATTAAAAGCTACATCTTTTTTTCTCTGAGATGTTGGGGAATGTCCAGATGAAATCAGTCTAAAATGAGTTTGAAGTGAGAACAGCCAGAAGCACTGAAAAGTATACAGTATCAATCCCGGGCTTTGATTTCAATAAATTAAATTAAGTATCAAACCAGCCAGGAGTCGAAGCTAGAATCTTCTGATCCGTAGTCAGACACGTTATCCATTGCGCCACTGGCCCCACGTCTAAGCTGAAGTCAAGTCCACAGCTAGACCAGTGTACACAGTCATTGTGTCTGTCAACAACAAGGTTCCTTGGTTTTCTGTTTCAGATGCATATCTTAATTTGATCCTCCTGTTGTTGCATGAATTTTACTGAAGAGCAAGAAATGCAAACTTGAAGTGTATTCAATGTTTAAAAAGTCTTGTAAATTATGAATCTACAAAACATGTCACATTTGCTGTTGCTGAGGGAATATTGTTGTGTTGTGTGATTCTGCTGCCAGTTAAATGTGGTATCTGTTCTTACACAAGTGCATCCAAATGACAAGATGTTCTTTCCCATACTGGGAGTTCAACCCGTGCGAAAACCAGGAATCCTAAAGCCAGACCATATGGGAAGACAGTTACTTTAAAAAAACATCACAGACAAATCCATAAACGTTGAAATGATGCTTGTTGTAATTACAAGCTCCATCTTTTTCTCAGCGATGTTGGAGAAAAGTCCCATATAAAATCAGTCTAAAATGTGTTTGAATCGAGAACTGCAGACACAATGAAAAGTATACAGTATTTTTCCCCAGCTTGATTTTGGTCAAATAAATCTAGTTTTGAGCAAACAGGAGTCAAATATTCAATCTTCTGACCTGTTATCAGACACGTTATCCATTGCGCCACTGGCCGCACAGCCAAGCTGAAGTCAGGACACACCTAGGCCAGTGTACACAGTCATAGCTTCTGTCACGACAAGGTTCCTTGGGATTTCTGTTACAGATGCAAATCTTAATTTGATCCTCCTGTTGTTGCATGATTTTACTGCAGAGCAAGAAATGCAGCAATGAAGTGTATTCAACGTTTAAAATGCCTTGTATAATTTGAATCTACATAACATGTCACATTTCCTGTTGCTGAGGGAATATTGTTGTGTTGTGTGAAACTGCTGCCAGTTAAAATGCAGTATCTGTTGTTACACAAGTGCATCCCAAACAACAAGATATTCTTTCCCATACCGGGAGTTGAACCCGGGCCACCTGGGTGAAAACCAGGAATCCTAACCGCTAGACCATATGGGAAGACACATACTTAATATACACATCACAGACAAATCTTTAAATGTTGACATTATGCCTGTTGGATTAAAAGCTACATCTTTTTTTCTCTGAGATGTTGGGGAATGTCCAGATGAAATCAGTCTACAATGAGTTTGAAGTGAGAACAGCCAGAAGCACTGAAAAGTATACAGTATCAATCCCGGGCTTGATTTCAATAAATTAAATTAAGTATCGAACCAGCCAGGAGTCGAACCTAGAATCTTCTGATCCGTAGTCAGACACGTTATCCATTGCGCCACTGGCCCCACGTCTAAGCTGAAGTCAGGTCACAGCTAGACCAGTGTACACAGTCATTGCGTCTGTCAACAACAAGGTTCCTTGGTTTTCTGTTTCAGATGCCATATCTTAATTTGATCCTCCTGTTGTTGCATGAATTTTACTGAAGAGCAAGAAATGCAAACTTGAAGTGTATTCAATGTTTAAAAGTCTTGTAAATTATGAATCTACAAAACATGTCACATTTGCTGTTGCTGAGGGAATATTGTTGTGTTGTGTGATTCTGCTGCCAGTTAAAATGTGGTATCTGTTCTTACACAAGTGCATCCCAAATGACAAGATGTTCTTTCCCATACTGGGAGTTCAACCCGGGCGAAAACCAGAAATCCTAAAGCCAGACCATATGGGAAGACAATTACTTTAAAAAAACATCACAGACAAATCCATAAACGTTGAAATGATGCTTGTTGTAATTACAAGCTCCATCTTTTTCTCAGCGATGTTGGAGAAAAGTCCCATATAAAATCAGTCTAAAATGTGTTTGAATCGAGAACTGCCAGACACAATGAAAAGTATACAGTATTTTTCCCAGCTTGATTTTGGTCAAATAAATCTAGTTTTGAGCCAAACAGGAGTCAATATTCAATCTTCTGACCTGTTATCAGACACGTTATCCATTGCGCCACTGGCCGCACAGCCAAGCTGAAGTCAGGACACACCTAGGCCAGTGTACACAGTCATAGCTTCTGTCACCGACAAGGTTCCTTGGGATTTCTGTTACAGATGCAAATCTTAATTTGATCCTCCTGTTGTTGCATGAATATTACTGCAGAGCAAGAAATGCAGCAATGAAGTGTATTCAACATTTAAAATGCCTTGTATAATTTGAATCTACATAACATGTCACATTTCCTGTTGCTGAGGGAATATTGTTGTGTTGTGTGAAACTGCTGCCAGTTAAAATGCAGTATCTGTTGTTACACAAGTGCATCCCAAACAACAAGATATTCTTTCCCATACCGGGAGTTGAACCCGGGACACCTGGGTGAAAACCAGGAATCCTAACCGCTAGACCATATGGGAAGACACATACTTAAAATACACATCACAGACAAATCTTTAAATGTTGACATTATGCCTTTTGGATTAAAAGCTACATCTTTTTTTCTCTGAGATGTTGGGGAATGTCCAGATGAACTCAGTCTAAAATGAGTTTGAAGTGAGAACAGCCAGAAGCACTGAAAAGTATACAGTATCAATCCCGGCTTGATTTCAATCAATTAAATATCGAGCCAGCCAGGAGTCGAACCTAGAATCTTCTGATCCGTAGTCAGACACGTTATCCATTGCGCCACTGGCCCCACGTCTAAGCTGAAGTCAGGTCACAGCTAGACCAGTGTACACAGTCATTGTGTCTGTCAACAACAAGGTTCCTTGGTTTTCTGTTTCAGATGCATATCTTAATTTGATCCTCCTGTTGTTGCATGAATTTTACTGAAGAGCAAGAAATGCAAACTTGAAGTGTATTCAATGTTTAAAAAGTCTTGTAAATTATGAATCTACAAAACATGTCACATTTGCTGTTGCTGAGGAATATTGTTGTGTTGTGTGATTCTGCTGCCAGTTAAAATGTGGTATCTGTTCTTACACAAGTGCATCCCAAATGACAAGATGTTCTTTCCCATACAGGGAGTTCAACCCGGGCGAAAACCAGAATCCTAAAAGCCAGACCATATGGGAAGACAGTTACTTAAAAAAACATCACAGACAAATCCATAAACGTTGAAATGATGCTTGTTGTAATTACAAGCTCCATCTTTTTCTCAGCGATGTTGGAGAAAAGTCCCATATAAAATCAGTCTAAAATGTTGTTTTGAATCGAGAACTGCCAGACACAATGAAAAGTATACAGTATTTTTCCCAGCTTGATTTTGGTCAAATAAATCTAGTTTTGAGCCAAACAGGAGTTCAAATATTCAATCTTCTGACCTGTTATCAGACACGTTATCCATTGCGCCACTGGCCGCACAGCCAAGCTGAAGTCAGGACACACCTAGGCCAGTGTACACAGTCATAGCTTCTGTCACCGACAAGGTTCCGTTGGGATTTCTGTTACAGATGCAAATCTTAATTTGATCCTCCTGTTGTTGCATGAATTTTACTGCAGAGCAAGAAATGCAGCAATGAAGTGTATTCAACGTTTAAAATGCCTTGTATAATTGAATCTACATAACATGTCACATTCCTGTTGCTGAGGGAATATTGTTGTGTTGTGTGAAACTGCTGCCAGTTAAAATGCAGTATCTGTTGTTACACAAAGTGCATCCCAAACAACAAGATATTCTTTCCCATACCGGAGTTGAACCCGGGCCACCTGGGTGAAAACCAGAATCCTAACGCTAGAACCATATGGGAAGACACATACTTAAAATACACATCACAGACAAATCTTTAAATGTTGACATTATGCCTTTTGGATTAAAAGCTACATCTTTTTTCTCTGAGATGTTGGGGGAATGTCCAGATGAAATCAGTCTAAAATGAGTTTGAAGTGAGAACAGCCCAGAAGCACTGAAAAGTATACAGTATCAATCCCGGCTTGACTTCAATAAATTAAATTAAGTATCAAGCCAAGCCAGGGTCGAACCTAGAATCTTCTGATCCGTAGTCAGACACGTTATCCATTGCGCCACTGGCCCACACTTCTAAGCTGAAGTCAGGTCACAGCCTAGACCAGTGTACACAGTCATAGTGTCTGTCCACCGACAAGGGGTCCTTGGGATTTCTGTTACATGATGCAAATCTTATTTGATCCTCCTGCATGATTTTACTGCAGAGCAAGAAATGCAGCCATGAAGTGTATTCAACGTCTTTTAAAATGCCTTGTATAATTTGAATCTACATAACATGTCACATTTCCGGTTGCTGAGGGAATAATTGTGGTGTGTGTGAAACTGCTGCCCGTTAAAATGCAGTATTCTGTTCGTACACAAGTGCATCCCAAAACGACCGAAATTCTTTCCCATACCGGGAGTGAAACCCGGCACCTGGGTGAAAACCAGGAATCCTAACCGCTAGCTACGACCATATGGGGAAGACAGTTACTTAAAAAAAACATCACAGACAAATCCATAAACGTTGAAATGATGCAAGTTGTAATTACAAGACTCCATCTTTTTCTCAGCGATGGTTGGAGAAAAGTCCCATATAATAGATCAGTCTAAAACTGTGTTTTGAATCGATAACTGCCC
>NW_023493998.1:0-60000 GCF_013265735.2 Oncorhynchus mykiss | reverse complement strand
GTCTTGTAAATTATGAATCTACAAAACATGTCACATTTGCTGTTGCTGAGGGAATATTGTTGTGTTGTGTGATTCTGCTGCCAGTTACAATGTGGTATCTGTTCTTACACAAGTGCATCCCAAATGACAAGATGTTCTTTCCCATACTGGGAGTTCAACCCGGGCGAAAACCAGGAATCCTAAACGCCAGACCATATGGGAAGACAGTTACTTAAAAAAACATCACAGACAAATCCATAAACGTTGAAATGATGCAAGTTGTAATTACAAGCTCCATCTTTTTCTCAGAGATGTTGGAGAAAAGTCCCATATAAAATCAGTCTAAAATGTGTTTGAATCGAGAACTGCCAGACACAATGAAAAGTATACAGTATTTTTCCCAGCTTGATTTTGGTCAAATAAATCTAGTTTTGAGCCAAACAGGAGTCAAATATTCAATCTTCTGACCTGTTATCAGACACGTTATCCATTGCGCCACTGGCCGGACAGCCAAGCTGAAGTCAGGACACACCTAGGCCAGTGTACACAGTCATAGCTTCTGTCACGACAAGGTTCCTTGGGATTTCTGTTACAGATGCAAATCTTAATTTGATCCTCCTGTTGTTGCATTAATTTTACTGCAGAGCAAGAAATGCAGTCATGAAGTGTATTCAACGTTTAAAATGCCTTGTATAATTTGAATCTACATAACATGTCACATTTCCTGTTGCTGAGGGAATATTGTTGTGTTGTGTGAAACTGCTGTCAGTTAAATTGCAGTATCTGTTGTTACACAAGTGCATCCCAAACGACACGAAATTCTTTCCCATACCGGGAGTTGAACCCGGGCCACCTGGGTGAAAACCAGGACCAACCACTAGACCATATGGGAAGACACATACTTAAAATACACATCACAGACAAATCTTTAAATGTTGACATTATGCCTGTTGGATTAAAAGCTACATCTTTTTTTCTCTGAGATGTTGGGGAATGTCCAGATGAAATCAGTCTAAAATGAGGTTGAAGTGAGAACAGCCAGAAGCACTGAAAAGTATTCAGTGTCAATCCCGGCTTGATTTCAATCAATTAAATTAAGTATCGAGCCAGCCAGGAGTCGAACCTAGAATCTTCTGATCCGTAGTCAGACACATTATCCATTGCGCCACTGGCCCCACGTCTAAGCTGAAGTCAGGTCACAACTAGACCAGTGTACACAGTCATTGCGTCTGTCAACAACAAGGTTCCTTGGTTTTCTGTTTCAGATGCATATCTTCATTTGATCCTCCTGTTGTTGCATGAATTTTACTGCAGAGCAAGAAATGCAAACTTGAAGTGTATTCAATGTTTAAAAAGTCTTGTAAATTATGAATCTACAAAACATGTCACATTTGCTGTTGCTGAGGGAATATTGTTGTGTTGTGTGATTCTGCTGCCAGTTAAAATGTGGTATTTTTTCTTACACAAGTGCATCCCAAATGACAAGATGTTCTTTCCCATACTGGGAGTTCAACCCGGGCGAAAACCAGGAATCCTAAACGCCAGACCATATGGGAAGACAGTTACTTAAAAAAACATCACAGACAAATCCATAAACGTTGAAATGATGCAAGTTGTAATTACAAGCTCCATCTTTTTCTCAGCGATGTTGGAGAAAAGTCCCATATAAAATCAGTCTAAAATGTGTTTGAATCGAGAACTGCCAGACACAATGAAAAGTATACAGTATTTTTCCCAGCTTGATTTTGGTCAAATAAATCTAGTTTTGAGCCAAACAGGAGTCAAATATTCAATCTTCTGACCTGTTATCAGACACGTTATCCATTGCGCCACTGGCCGCACAGCCAAGCTGAAGTCAGGACACACCTAGGCCAGTGTACACAGTCATAGCTTCTGTCACCGACAAGGTTCCTTGGGATTTCTGTTACAGATGCAAATCTTAATTTGATCCTCCTGTTGTTGCATGAATTTTACTGCAGAGCAAGAAATGCAGCAATGAAGTGTATTCAACGTTTAAAATGCCTTGTATAATTTGAATCTACATAACATGTCACATTTCCTGTTGCTGAGGGAATATTGTTGTGTTGTGTGAAACTGCTGCCAGTTAAAATGCAATATCTGTTGTTACACAAGTGCATCCCAAACGACAAGATATTCTTTCCCATACCGGGAGTTGAACCCGGGCCACCTGGGTGAAAACCAGGAATCCTAACCGCTAGACCATATGGGAAGACACAAACTTAAAATACACATCACAGACAAATCTTTAAATGTTGACATTATGCCTGTTGGATTAAAAGCTACATCTTTTTTTCTCTGAGATGTTGGGGAATGTCCAGATGAAATCAGTCTAAAATGAGTTTGAAGTGAGAACAGCCAGAAGCACTGAAAAGTATACAGTATCAATCCCGGCTTGATTTCAATAAATTAAATTAAGTATTGAGCCAGCCAGGAGTCGAACCTAGAATCTTCTGATCCGTAGTCAGACACGTTATCCATTGCGCCACTGGCCCCACGTCTAAGCTGAAGTCAGGTCACAGCTAGACCAGTGTACACAGTCATTGTGTCTGTCAACAACAAGGTTCCTTGGTTTTCTGTTTCAGATGCATATCTTAATTTGATCCTCCTGTTGTTGCATGAATTTTACTGAAGAGCAAGAAATGCAAACTTGAAGTGTATTCAATGTTTAAAAAGTCTTGTAAATTATGAATCTACAAAACATGTCACATTTGCTGTTGCTGAGGGAATATTGTTGTGTTGTGTGATTCTGCTGCCAGTTAAAATGTGGTATCTGTTCTTACACAAGTGCATCCCAAATGACAAGATGTTCTTTCCCATACTGGGAGTTCAAACCGGGCGAAAACCAGAAATCCTAAAAGCCAGACCATATGGGAAGACAGTTACTTTAAAAAAACATCACAGACAAATCCATAAACGTTGAAATGATGCTTGTTGTAATTACAAGCTCCATCTTTTTCTCAGCGATGTTGGAGAAAAGTCCCATATAAAATCAGTCTAAAATGTGTTTGAATCGAGAACTGCCAGACACAATGAAAAGTATACAGTATTTTTCCCAGCTTGATTTTGGTCAAATAAATCTAGTTTTGAGCCAAACAGGAGTCAAATATTCAATCTTCTGACCTGTTATCAGACACGTTATCCATTGCGCCACTGGCCGCACAGCCAAGCTGAAGTCAGGACACACCTAGGCCAGTGTACACAGTCATAGCTTCTGTCACCGACAAGGTTCCTTGGGATTTCTGTTACAGATGCAAATCTTAATTTGATCCTCCTGTTGTTGCATGAATTTTACTGCAGAGCAAGAAATGCAGCAATGAAGTGTATTCAACGTTTAAAATGCCTTGTATAATTTGAATCTACATAACATGTCACATTTCCTGTTGCTGAGGGAATATTGTTGTGTTGTGTGAAACTGCTGCCAGTTAAAATGCAATATCTGTTGTTACACAAGTGCATCCCAAACGACAAGATATTCTTTCCCATACCGGGAGTTGAACCCGGGCCACCTGGGTGAAAACCAGGAATCCTAACCGCTAGACCATATGGGAAGACACAAACTTAAAATACACATCACAGACAAATCTTTAAATGTTGACATTATGCCTGTTGGATTAAAAGCTACATCTTTTTTTCTCTGAGATGTTGGGGAATGTCCAGATGAAATCAGTCTAAAATGAGTTTGAAGTGAGAACAGCCAGAAGCACTGAAAAGTATACAGTATCAATCCCGGCTTGATTTCAATAAATTAAATTAAGTATTGAGCCAGCCAGGAGTCGAACCTAGAATCTTCTGATCCGTAGTCAGACATGTTATCCATTGCGCCACTGGCCCCACGTCTAAGCTGAAGTCAGGTCACAGCTAGACCAGTGTACACAGTCATTGTGTCTGTCAACAACAAGGTTCCTTGGTTTTCTGTTTCAGATGCATATCTTAATTTGATCCTCCTGTTGTTGCATGAATTTTACTGAAGAGCAAGAAATGCAAACTTGAAGTGTATTCAATGTTTAAAAAGTCTTGTAAATTATGAATCTACAAAACATGTCACATTTGCTGTTGCTTAGGGAATATTGTTGTGTTGTGTGATTCTGCTGCCAGTTAAAATGTGGTATCTGTTCTTACACAAGTGCATCCCAAATGACAAGATGTTCTTTCCCATACTGGGAGTTCAACCCGGGCGAAAACCAGAAATCCTAAAAGCCAGACCATATGGGAAGACAGTTACTTTAAAAAAACATCACAGACAAATCCATAAACGTTGAAATGATGCTTGTTGTAATTACAAGCTCCATCTTTTTCTCAGCGATGTTGGAGAAAAGTCCCATATAAAATCAGTCTAAAATGTGTTTGAATCGAGAACTGCCAGACACAATGAAAAGTATACAGTATTTTTCCCAGCTTGATTTTGGTCAAATAAATCTAGTTTTGAGCCAAACAGGAGTCAAATATTCAATCTTCTGACCTGTTATCAGACACGTTATCCATTGCGCCACTGGCCGCACAGCCAAGCTGAAGTCAGGACACACCTAGGCCAGTGTACACAGTCATAGCTTCTGTCACCGACAAGGTTCCTTGGGATTTCTGTTACAGATGCAAATCTTAATTTGATCCTCCTGTTGTTGCATGAATTTTACTGCAGAGCAAGAAATGCAGCAATGAAGTGTATTCAACGTTTAAAATGCCTTGTATAATTTGAATCTACATAACATGTCACATTTCCTGTTGCTGAGGGAATATTGTTGTGTTGTGTGAAACTGCTGCCAGTAAAAATGCAATATCTGTTGTTACACAAGTGCATCCCAAACAACAAGATATTCTTTCCCATACCGGGAGTTGAACCCAGGCCACCTGGGTGAAAACTAGGAATCCTAACCGCTAGACCATGTGGGAAGACACATACTTAAAATACACATCACAGACAAATCTTTAAATGTTGACATTATGCCTTTTGGATTAAAAGCTACATCTTTTTTTCTCTGAGATGTTGGGGAATGTCCAGATGAAATCAGTCTAAAATGAGTTTGAAGTGAGAACAGCCAGAAGCACTGAAAAGTATACAGTATCAATCCCGGCTTGATTTCAATAAATTAAATTAAGTATCGAGCCAGCCAGGAGTCGAACCTAGAATCTTCTGATCCGTAGTCAGACACGTTATCCATTGCGCCACTGGCCCCACGTCTAAGCTGAAGTCAGGTCACAGCTAGACCAGTGTACACAGTCATTGTGTCTGTCAACAACAAGGTTCCTTGGTTTTCTGTTTCAGATGCATATCTTAATTTGATCCTCCTGTTGTTGCATGAATTTTACTGAAGAGCAAGAAATGCAAACTTGAAGTGTATTCAATGCTTAAAAAGTCTTGTAAATTATGAATCTACAAAACATGTCACATTTGCTGTTGCTGAGGGAATATTGTTGTGTTGTGTGATTCTGCTGCCAGTTAAAATGTGGTATCTGTTCTTACACAAGTGCATCCCAAATGACAAGATGTTCTTTCCCATACTGGGAGTTCAACCCGGGCGAAAACCAGGAATCCTAAAAGCCAGACCATATGGGAAGACAGTTACTTTAAAAAAACATCACAGACAAATCCATAAACGTTGAAATGATGCTTGTTGTAATTACAAGCTCCATCTTTTTCTCAGCGATGTTGGAGAAAAGTCCCATATAAAATCAGTCTAAAATGTGTTTGAATCGAGAACTGCCAGACACAATGAAAAGTATACAGTATTTTTCCCAGCTTGATTTTGGTCAAATAAATCTAGTTTTGAGCCAAACAGGAGTCAAATATTCAATCTTCTGACCTGTTATCAGACACGTTATCCATTGCGCCACTGGCCGCACAGCCAAGCTGAAGTCAGGACACACCTAGGCCAGTGTACACAGTCATAGCTTCTGTCACCGACAAGGTTCCTTGGGATTTCTGTTACAGATGCAAATCTTAATTTGATCCTCCTGTTGTTGCATGAATTTTACTGCAGAGCAAGAAATGCAGCAATGAAGTGTATTCAACGTTTAAAATGCCTTGTATAATTTGAATCTACATAACATGTCACATTTCCTGTTGCTGAGGGAATATTGTTGTGTTGTGTGAAACTGCTGCCAGTTAAAATGCAGTATCTGTTGTTACACAAGTGCATCCCAAACAACAAGATATTCTTTCCCATACTGGGAGTTCAACCCGGGCGAAAACCAGGAATCCTAAAAGCCAGACCATATGGGAAGACAGTTACTTTAAAAAAACATCACAGACAAATCCATAAACGTTGAAATGATGCTTGTTGTAATTACAAGCTCCATCTTTTTCTCAGCGATGTTGGAGAAAAGTCCCATATAAAATCAGTCTAAAATGTGTTTGAATCGAGAACTGCCAGACACAATGAAAAGTATACAGTATTTTTCCCAGCTTGATTTTGGTCAAATAAATCTAGTTTTGAGCCAAACAGGAGTCAAATATTCAATCTTCTGACCTGTTATCAGACACGTTATCCATTGCGCCACTGGCCGCACAGCCAAGCTGAAGTCAGGACACACCTAGGCCAGTGTACACAGTCATAGCTTCTGTCACCGACAAGGTTCCTTGGGATTTCTGTTACAGATGCAAATCTTAATTTGATCCTCCTGTTGTTGCATGAATTTTACTGCAGAGCAAGAAATGCAGCAATGAAGTGTATTCAACGTTTAAAATGCCTTGTATAATTTGAATCTACATAACATGTCACATTTCCTGTTGCTGAGGGAATATTGTTGTGTTGTGTGAAACTGCTGCCAGTTAAAATGCAGTATCTGTTGTTACACAAGTGCATCCCAAACAACAAGATATTCTTTCCCATACCGGGAGTTGAACCCGGGCCACCTGGGTGAAAACCAGGAATCCTAACCGCTAGACCATATGGGAAGACACATACTTAAAATACACATCACAGACAAATCTTTAAATGTTGACATTATGCCTTTTGGATTAAAAGCTACATCTTTTTTTCTCTGAGATGTTGGGGAATGTCCAGATGAAATCAGTCTAAAATGAGTTTGAAGTGAGAACAGCCAGAAGCACTGAAAAGTATACAGTATCAATCCCGGCTTGATTTCAATAAATTAAATTAAGTATCGAGCCAGCCAGGAGTCGAACCTAGAATCTTCTGATCCGTAGTCAGACACGTTATCCATTGCGCCACTGGCCCCACGTCTAAGCTGAAGTCAGGTCACAGCTAGACCAGTGTACACAGTCATTGTGTCTGTCAACAACAAGGTTCCTTGGTTTTCTGTTTCAGATGCATATCTTAATTTGATCCTCCTGTTGTTGCATGAATTTTACTGAAGAGCAAGAAATGCAAACTTGAAGTGTATTCAATGTTTAAAAAGTCTTGTAAATTATGAATCTACAAAACATGTCACATTTGCTGTTGCTGAGGGAATATTGTTGTGTTGTGTGATTCTGCTGCCAGTTAAAATGTGGTATCTGTTCTTACACAAGTGCATCCCAAATGACAAGATGTTCTTTCCCATACTGGGAGTTCAACCCGGGCGAAAACCAGAAATCCTAAAAGCCAGACCATATGGGAAGACAATTACTTTAAAAAAACATCACAGACAAATCCATAAACGTTGAAATGATGCTTGTTGTAATTACAAGCTCCATCTTTTTCTCAGCGATGTTGGAGAAAAGTCCCATATAAAATCAGTCTAAAATGTGTTTGAATCGAGAACTGCCAGACACAATGAAAAGTATACAGTATTTTTCCCAGCTTGATTTTGGTCAAATAAATCTAGTTTTGAGCCAAACAGGAGTCAAATATTCAATCTTCTGACCTGTTATCAGACACGTTATCCATTGCGCCACTGGCCGCACAGCCAAGCTGAAGTCAGGACACACCTAGGCCAGTGTACACAGTCATAGCTTCTGTCACCGACAAGGTTCCTTGGGATTTCTGTTACAGATGCAAATCTTAATTTGATCCTCCTGTTGTTGCATGAATTTTACTGCAGAGCAAGAAATGCAGCAATGAAGTGTATTCAACGTTTAAAATGCCTTGTATAATTTGAATCTACATAACATGTCACATTTCCTGTTGCTGAGGGAATATTGTTGTGTTGTGTGAAACTGCTGCCAGTTAAAATGCAGTATCTGTTGTTACACAAGTGCATCCCAAACAACAAGATATTCTTTCCCATACCGGGAGTTGAACCCGGGCCACCTGGGTGAAAACCAGGAATCCTAACCGCTAGACCATATGGAAAGACACATACTTAAAATACACATCACAGACAAATCTTTAAATGTTGACATTATGCCTTTTGGATTAAAAGCTACATCTTTTTTTCTCTGAGATGTTGGGGAATGTCCAGATGAAATCAGTCTAAAATGAGTTTGAAGTGAGAACAGCCAGAAGCACTGAAAAGTATACAGTATCAATCCCGGCTTGATTTCAATAAATTAAATTAAGTATCGAGCCAGCCAGGAGTCGAACCTAGAATCTTCTGATCCGTAGTCAGACACGTTATCCATTGCGCCACTGGCCCCACGTCTAAGCTGAAGTCAGGTCACAGCTAGACCAGTGTACACAGTCATTGTGTCTGTCAACAACAAGGTTCCTTGGTTTTCTGTTTCAGATGCATATCTTAATTTGATCCTCCTGTTGTTGCATGAATTTTACTGAAGAGCAAGAAATGCAAACTTGAAGTGTATTCAATGTTTAAAAAGTCTTGTAAATTATGAATCTACAAAACATGTCACATTTGCTGTTGCTGAGGGAATATTGTTGTGTTGTGTGATTCTGCTGCCAGTTAAAATGTGGTATCTGTTCTTACACAAGTGCATCCCAAATGACAAGATGTTCTTTCCCATACTGGGAGTTCAACCCGGGCGAAAACCAGAAATCCTAAAAGCCAGACCATATGGGAAGACAGTTACTTTAAAAAAACATCACAGACAAATCCATAAACGTTGAAATGATGCTTGTTGTAATTACAAGCTCCATCTTTTTCTCAGCGATGTTGGAGAAAAGTCCCATATAAAATCAGTCTAAAATGTGTTTGAATCGAGAACTGCCAGACACAATGAAAAGTATACAGTATTTTTCCCAGCTTGATTTTGGTCAAATGAATCTAGTTTTGAGCCAAACAGGAGTCAAATATTCAATCTTCTGACCTGTTATCAGACACGTTATCCATTGCGCCACTGGCCGCACAGCCAAGCTGAAGTCAGGACACACCTAGGCCAGTGTACACAGTCATAGCTTCTGTCACCGACAAGGTTCCTTGGGATTTCTGTTACAGATGCAAATCTTAATTTGATCCTCCTGTTGTTGCATGAATTTTACTGCAGAGCAAGAAATGCAGCCATGAAGTGTATTCAACGTTTAAAAAGCCTTGTATAATTTGAATCTACATAACATGTCACATTTCCTGTTGCTGAGGGAATATTGTTGTGTTGTGTGAAACTGCTGCCAGTTAAAATGCAGTATCTGTTGTTACACAAGTGCATCCCAAACAACAAGATATTCTTTCCCATACCGGGAGTTGAACCCGGGCCACCTGGGTGAAAACCAGGAATCCTAACCGCTAGACCATATGGGAAGACACATACTTAAAATACACATCACAGACAAATCTTTAAATGTTGACATTATGCCTTTTGGATTAAAAGCTACATCTTTTTTTCTCTGAGATGTTGGGGAATGTCCAGATGAAATCAGTCTAAAATGAGTTTGAAGTGAGAACAGCCAGAAGCACTGAAAAGTATACAGTATCAATCCCGGCTTGATTTCAATAAATTAAATTAAGTATCGAGCCAGCCAGGAGTCGAACCTAGAATCTTCTGATCCGTAGTCAGACACGTTATCCATTGCGCCACTGGCCCCACGTCTAAGCTGAAGTCAGGTCACAGCTAGACCAGTGTACACAGTCATTGTGTCTGTCAACAACAAGGTTCCTTGGTTTTCTGTTTCAGATGCATATCTTAATTTGATCCTCCTGTTGTTGCATGAATTTTACTGAAGAGCAAGAAATGCAAACTTGAAGTGTATTCAATGTTTAAAAAGTCTTGTAAATTATGAATCTACAAAACATGTCACATTTGCTGTTGCTGAGGGAATATTGTTGTGTTGTGTGATTCTGCTGCCAGTTAAAATGTGGTATCTGTTCTTACACAAGTGCATCCCAAATGACAAGATGTTCTTTCCCATACTGGGAGTTCAACCCGGGCGAAAACCAGAAATCCTAAAAGCCAGACCATATGGGAAGACAGTTACTTTAAAAAAACATCACAGACAAATCCATAAACGTTGAAATGATGCTTGTTGTAATTACAAGCTCCATCTTTTTCTCAGCGATGTTGGAGAAAAGTCCCATATAAAATCAGTCTAAAATGTGTTTGAATCGAGAACTGCCAGACACAATGAAAAGTATACAGTATTTTTCCCAGCTTGATTTTGGTCAAATAAATCTAGTTTTGAGCCAAACAGGAGTCAAATATTCAATCTTCTGACCTGTTATCAGACACGTTATCCATTGCGCCACTGGCCGCACAGCCAAGCTGAAGTCAGGACACACCTAGGCCAGTGTACACAGTCATAGCTTCTGTCACCGACAAGGTTCCTTGGGATTTCTGTTACAGATGCAAATCTTAATTTGATCCTCCTGTTGTTGCATGAATTTTACTGCAGAGCAAGAAATGCAGCAATGAAGTGTATTCAACGTTTAAAATGCCTTGTATAATTTGAATCTACATAACATGTCACATTTCCTGTTGCTGAGGGAATATTGTTGTGTTGTGTGAAACTGCTGCCAGTTAAAATGCAGTATCTGTTGTTACACAAGTGCATCCCAAACAACAAGATATTCTTTCCCATACCGGGAGTTGAACCCGGGCCACCTGGGTGAAAACCAGGAATCCTAACCGCTAGACCATATGGGAAGACACATACTTAAAATACACATCACAGACAAATCTTTAAATGTTGACATTATGCCTTTTGGATGAAAAGCTACATCTTTTTTTCTCTGAGATGTTGGGGAATGTCCAGATGAAATCAGTCTAAAATGAGTTTGAAGTGAGAACAGCCAGAAGCACTGAAAAGTATACAGTATCAATCCCGGCTTGATTTCAATAAATTAAATTAAGTATCGAGCCAGCCAGGAGTCGAACCTAGAATCTTCTGATCCGTAGTCAGACACGTTATCCATTGCGCCACTGGCCCCACGTCTAAGCTGAAGTCAGGTCACAGCTAGACCAGTGTACACAGTCATTGTGTCTGTCAACAACAAGGTTCCTTGGTTTTCTGTTTCAGATGCATATCTTAATTTGATCCTCCTGTTGTTGCATGAATTTTACTGAAGAGCAAGAAATGCAAACTTGAAGTGTATTCAATGCTTAAAAAGTCTTGTAAATTATGAATCTACAAAACATGTCACATTTGCTGTTGCTGAGGGAATATTGTTGTGTTGTGTGATTCTGCTGCCAGTTAAAATGTGGTATCTGTTCTTACACAAGTGCATCCCAAATGACAAGATGTTCTTTCCCATACTGGGAGTTCAACCCGGGCGAAAACCAGAAATCCTAAAAGCCAGACCATATGGGAAGACAATTACTTTAAAAAAACATCACAGACAAATCCATAAACGTTGAAATGATGCTTGTTGTAATTACAAGCTCCATCTTTTTCTCAGCGATGTTGGAGAAAAGTCCCATATAAAATCAGTCTAAAATGTGTTTGAATCGAGAACTGCCAGACACAATGAAAAGTATACAGTATTTTTCCCAGCTTGATTTTGGTCAAATAAATCTAGTTTTGAGCCAAACAGGAGTCAAATATTCAATCTTCTGACCTGTTATCAGACACGTTATCCATTGCGCCACTGGCCGCACAGCCAAGCTGAAGTCAGGACACACCTAGGCCAGTGTACACAGTCATAGCTTCTGTCACCGACAAGGTTCCTTGGGATTTCTGTTACAGATGCAAATCTTAATTTGATCCTCCTGTTGTTGCATGAATTTTACTGCAGAGCAAGAAATGCAGCAATGAAGTGTATTCAACGTTTAAAATGCCTTGTATAATTTGAATCTACATAACATGTCACATTTCCTGTTGCTGAGGGAATATTGTTGTGTTGTGTGAAACTGCTGCCAGTTAAAATGCAGTATCTGTTGTTACACAAGTGCATCCCAAACAACAAGATATTCTTTCCCATACCGGGAGTTGAACCCGGGCCACCTGGGTGAAAACCAGGAATCCTAACCGCTAGACCATATGGAAAGACACATACTTAAAATACACATCACAGACAAATCTTTAAATGTTGACATTATGCCTTTTGGATTAAAAGCTACATCTTTTTTTCTCTGAGATGTTGGGGAATGTCCAGATGAAATCAGTCTAAAATGAGTTTGAAGTGAGAACAGCCAGAAGCACTGAAAAGTATACAGTATCAATCCCGGCTTGATTTCAATAAATTAAATTAAGTATCGAGCCAGCCAGGAGTCGAACCTAGAATCTTCTGATCCGTAGTCAGACACGTTATCCATTGCGCCACTGGCCCCACGTCTAAGCTGAAGTCAGGTCACAGCTAGACCAGTGTACACAGTCATTGTGTCTGTCAACAACAAGGTTCCTTGGTTTTCTGTTTCAGATGCATATCTTAATTTGATCCTCCTGTTGTTGCATGAATTTTACTGAAGAGCAAGAAATGCAAACTTGAAGTGTATTCAATGTTTAAAAAGTCTTGTAAATTATGAATCTACAAAACATGTCACATTTGCTGTTGCTGAGGGAATATTGTTGTGTTGTGTGATTCTGCTGCCAGTTAAAATGTGGTATCTGTTCTTACACAAGTGCATCCCAAATGACAAGATGTTCTTTCCCATACTGGGAGTTCAACCCGGGCGAAAACCAGAAATCCTAAAAGCCAGACCATATGGGAAGACAGTTACTTTAAAAAAACATCACAGACAAATCCATAAACGTTGAAATGATGCTTGTTGTAATTACAAGCTCCATCTTTTTCTCAGCGATGTTGGAGAAAAGTCCCATATAAAATCAGTCTAAAATGTGTTTGAATCGAGAACTGCCAGACACAATGAAAAGTATACAGTATTTTTCCCAGCTTGATTTTGGTCAAATAAATCTAGTTTTGAGCCAAACAGGAGTCAAATATTCAATCTTCTGACCTGTTATCAGACACGTTATCCATTGCGCCACTGGCCGCACAGCCAAGCTGAAGTCAGGACACACCTAGGCCAGTGTACACAGTCATAGCTTCTGTCACCGACAAGGTTCCTTGGGATTTCTGTTACAGATGCAAATCTTAATTTGATCCTCCTGTTGTTGCATGAATTTTACTGCAGAGCAAGAAATGCAGCAATGAAGTGTATTCAACGTTTAAAATGCCTTGTATAATTTGAATCTACATAACATGTCACATTTCCTGTTGCTGAGGGAATATTGTTGTGTTGTGTGAAACTGCTGCCAGTTAAAATGCAGTATCTGTTGTTACACAAGTGCATCCCAAACAACAAGATATTCTTTCCCATACCGGGAGTTGAACCCGGGCCACCTGGGTGAAAACCAGGAATCCTAACCGCTAGACCATATGGGAAGACACATACTTAAAATACACATCACAGACAAATCTTTAAATGTTGACATTATGCCTTTTGGATTAAAAGCTACATCTTTTTTTCTCTGAGATGTTGGGGAATGTCCAGATGAAATCAGTCTAAAATGAGTTTGAAGTGAGAACAGCCAGAAGCACTGAAGAGTATACAGTATCAATGCCGGCTTGATTTCAATCAATTAAATTAAGTATCGAGCCAGCCAGGAGTCGAACATATAATCTTCTGATCCGTAGTCAGACACGTTATCCATTGCGCCACTGGCCCCACGTCTAAGCTGAAGTCAGGTCACAGCTAGACTAGTGTACACAGTCATTGTGTCTGTCAACAAAAAGGTTCCTTGGTTTTCTGTTTCAGATGCATATCTTAATTTGATCCTCCTGTTGTTGCATGAATTTTACTGAAGAGCAAGAAATGCAAACTTGAAGTGTATTCAATGTTTAAAAAGTCTTGTAAATTATGAATCTACAAAACATGTCACATTTGCTGTTGCTGAGGGAATATTGTTGTGTTGTGTGATTCTGCTGCCAGTTAAAATGTGGTATCTGTTCTTACACAAGTGCATCCCAAATGACAAGATGTTCTTTCCCATACTGGGAGTTCAACCCGGGCGAAAACCAGGAATCCTAAAAGCCAGACCATATGGGAAGACAGTTACTTAAAAAAACATCACAGACAAATCCATAAACGTTGAAATTATGCTTGTTGTATTACAAGCTCCATCTTTTTTCTCAGAGATGTTGGAGAAAAGTCCCATATAAAATCAGTCTAAAATGTGTTTGAATCGAGAACTGCCAGACACAATGAAAAGTACACAGTATTTTTCCCAGCTTGATTTTGGTCAAATAAATCTAGTTTTGAGCCAAACAGGAGTCAAATATTCAATCTTCTGACCTGTTATCAGACACGTTATCCATTGCGCCACTGGCCGCACAGCCAAGCTGAAGTCAGGACACACCTAGGCCAGTGTACACAGTCATAGCTTCTGTCACCGACAAGGTTCCTTGGGATTTCTGTTACAGATGCAAATCTTAATTTGATCCTCCTGTTGTTGCATGAATTTTACTGCAGAGCAAGAAATGCAGCCATGAAGTGTATTCAACGTTTAAAAAGCCTTGTATAATTTGAATCTACATAACATGTCGCATTTCCTGTTGCTGAGGGAATATTGTTGTGTTGTGTGAAACTGCTGCCAGTTAAAATGCAGTATCTGTTGTTACACAAGTGCATCCCAAACAACAAGATATTCTTTCCCATACCGGGAGTTGAACCCGGGCCACCTGGGTGAAAACCAGGAATCCTAACCTCTAGACCATATGGGAAGACACATACTTAAAATACACATCACAGACAAATCTTTAAATGTTGACATTATGCCTTTTGGATTAAAAGCTACATCTTTTTTTCTCTGAGATGTTGGGGAATGTCCAGATGAAATCAGTCTAAAATGAGTTTGAAGTGAGAACAGCCAGAAGCACTGAAGAGTATACAGTATCAATGCCGGCTTGATTTCAATCAATTAAATTAAGTATCGAGCCAGCCAGGAGTCGAACATATAATCTTCTGATCCGTAGTCAGACACGTTATCCATTGCGCCACTGGCCCCACGTCTAAGCTGAAGTCAGGTCACAGCTAGACTAGTGTACACAGTCATTGTGTCTGTCAACAAAAAGGTTCCTTGGTTTTCTGTTTCAGATGCATATCTTAATTTGATCCTCCTGTTGTTGCATGAATTTTACTGAAGAGCAAGAAATGCAAACTTGAAGTGTATTCAATGTTTAAAAAGTCTTGTAAATTATGAATCTACAAAACATGTCACATTTGCTGTTGCTGAGGGAATATTGTTGTGTTGTGTGATTCTGCTGCCAGTTAAAATGTGGTATCTGTTCTTACACAAGTGCATCCCAAATGACAAGATGTTCTTTCCCATACTGGGAGTTCAACCCGGGCGAAAACCAGGAATCCTAAAAGCCAGACCATATGGGAAGACAGTTACTTAAAAAAACATCACAGACAAATCCATAAACGTTGAAATTATGCTTGTTGTATTACAAGCTCCATCTTTTTTCTCAAAGATGTTGGAGAAAAGTCCCATATAAAATCAGTCTAAAATGTGTTTGAATCGAGAACTGCCAGACACAATGAAAAGTACACAGTATTTTTCCCAGCTTGATTTTGGTCAAATAAATCTAGTTTTGAGCCAAACAGGAGTCAAATATTCAATCTTCTGACCTGTTATCAGACACGTTATCCATTGCGCCACTGGCCGCACAGCCAAGCTGAAGTCAGGACACACCTAGGCCAGTGTACACAGTCATAGCTTCTGTCACCGACAAGGTTCCTTGGGATTTCTGTTACAGATGCAAATCTTAATTTGATCCTCCTGTTGTTGCATGAATTTTACTGCAGAGCAAGAAATGCAGCCATGAAGTGTATTCAACGTTTAAAAAGCCTTGTATAATTTGAATCTACATAACATGTCACATTTCCTGTTGCTGAGGGAATATTGTTGTGTTGTGTGAAACTGCTGCCAGTTAAAATGCAGTATCTGTTGTTACACAAGTGCATCCCAAACAACAAGATATTCTTTCCCATACCGGGAGTTGAACCCGGGCCACCTGGGTGAAAACCAGGAATCCTAACCGCTAGACCATATGGGAAGACACATACTTAAAATACACATCACAGACAAATCTTTAAATGTTGACATTATGCCTTTTGGATTAAAAGCTACATCTTTTTTTGTCTGAGATGTTGGGGAATGTCCAGATGAAATCAGTCTAAAATGAGTTTGAAGTGAGAACAGCCAGAAGCACTGAAAAGTATACAGTATCAATCCCGGCTTGATTTCAATCAATTAAATTAAGTATCGAGCCAGCCAGGAGTCGAACCTAGAATCTTCTGATCCGTAGTCAGACACGTTATCCATTGCGCCACTGGCCCCACGTCTAAGCTGAAGTCAGGTCACAGCTAGACCAGTGTACACAGTCATTGTGTCTGTCAACAACAAGGTTCCTTGGTTTTCTGTTTCAGATGCATATCTTAATTTGATCCTCCTGTTGTTGCATGAATTTTACTGAAGAGCAAGAAATGCAAACTTGAAGTGTATTCAATGTTTAAAAAGTCTTGTAAATTATGAATCTACAAAACATGTCACATTTGCTGTTGCTGAGGGAATATTGTTGTGTTGTGTGATTCTGCTGCCAGTTAAAATGTGGTATCTGTTCTTACACAAGTGCATCCCAAATGACAAGATGTTCTTTCCCATACTGGGAGTTCAACCCGGGCGAAAACCAGAAATCCTAAAAGCCAGACCATATGGGAAGACAATTACTTTAAAAAAACATCACAGACAAATCCATAAACGTTGAAATGATGCTTGTTGTAATTACAAGCTCCATCTTTTTCTCAGCGATGTTGGAGAAAAGTCCCATATAAAATCAGTCTAAAATGTGTTTGAATCGAGAACTGCCAGACACAATGAAAAGTATACAGTATTTTTCCCAGCTTGATTTTGGTCAAATAAATCTAGTTTTGAGCCAAACAGGAGTCAAATATTCAATCTTCTGACCTGTTATCAGACACGTTATCCATTGCGCCACTGGCCGCACAGCCAAGCTGAAGTCAGGACACACCTAGGCCAGTGTACACAGTCATAGCTTCTGTCAGCGACAAGGTTCCTTGGGATTTCTGTTACAGATGCAAATCTTAATTTGATCCTCCTGTTGTTGCATGAATTTTACTGCAGAGCAAGAAATGCAGCAATGAAGTGTATTCAACGTTTAAAATGCCTTGTATAATTTGAATCTACATAACATGTCACATTTCCTGTTGCTGAGGGAATATTGTTGTGTTGTGTGAAACTGCTGCCAGTTAAAATGCAGTATCTGTTGTTACACAAGTGCATCCCAAACAACAAGATATTCTTTCCCATACCGGGAGTTGAACCCGGGCCACCTGGGTGAAAACCAGGAATCCTAACCGCTAGACCATATGGGAAGACACATACTTAAAATACACATCACAGACAAATCTTTAAATGTTGACATTATGTCTTTTGGATTAAAAGCTACATCTTTTTTTCTCTGAGATGTTGGGGAATGTCCAGATGAAATCAGTCTAAAATGAGTTTGAAGTGAGAACAGCCAGAAGCACTGAAAAGTATACAGTATCAATCCCGGCTTGATTTCAATCAATTAAATATCGAGCCAGCCAGGAGTCGAACCTAGAATCTTCTGATCCGTAGTCAGACACGTTATCCATTGCACCACTGGCCCCACGTCTAAGCTGAAGTCAGGTCACAGCTAGACCAGTGTACACAGTCATTGTGTCTGTCAACAACAAGGTTCCTTGGTTTTCTGTTTCAGATGCATATCTTAATTTGATCCTCCTGTTGTTGCATGAATTTTACTGAAGAGCAAGAAATGCTGAAGTGTATTCAATGTTTAAAAAGTCTTGTAAATTATGAATCTACAAAACATGTCACATTTGCTGTTGCTGAGGGAATATTGTTGTGTTGTGTGATTCTGCTGCCAGTTAAAATGTGGTATCTGTTCTTACACAAGTGCATCCCAAATGACAAGATGTTCTTTCCCATACAGGGAGTTCAACCCGGGCGAAAACCAGAAATCCTAAAAGCCAGACCATATGGGAAGACAGTTACTTTAAAAAAACATCACAGACAAATCCATAAACGTTGAAATGATGCTTGTTGTAATTACAAGCTCCATCTTTTTCTCAGCGATGTTGGAGAAAAGTCCCATATAAAATCAGTCTAAAATGTGTTTGAATCGAGAACTGCCAGAAGCACTGAAAAGTATACAGTATCAATCCCGGCTTGATTTCAATCAATTAAATTAAGTATCGAGCCAGCCAGGAGTCGAACCTAGAATCTTCTGATCCGTAGTCAGACACGTTATCCATTGCGCCACTGGCCCCACGTCTAAGCTGAAGTCAGGTCACAGCTAGACCAGTGTACACAGTCATTGTGTCTGTCAACAACAAGGTTCCTTGGTTTTCTGTTTCAGATGCATATCTTAATTTGATCCTCCTGTTGTTGCATGAATTTTACTGAAGAGCAAGAAATGCAAACTTGAAGTGTATTCAATGTTTAAAAAGTCTTGTAAATTATGAATCTACAAAACATGTCACATTTGCTGTTGCTGAGGGAATATTGTTGTGTTGTGTGATTCTGCTGCCAGTTAAAATGTGGTATCTGTTCTTACACAAGTGCATCCCAAATGACAAGATGTTCTTTCCCATACAGGGAGTTGAACCCAGGCCACCTGGGTGAAAACCAGGAATCCTAACCGCTAGACCATATGGGAAGACACATACTTAAAATACACATCACAGACAAATCTTTAAATGTTGACATTATGCCTTTTGGATTAAAAGCTACATCTTTTTTTCTCTGAGATGTTGGGGAATGTCCAGATGAAATCAGTCTAAAATGAGTTTGAAGTGAGAACAGCCAGAAGCACTGAAAAGTATACAGTATCAATCCCGGCTTGATTTCAATCAATTAAATTAAGTATCGAGCCAGCCAGGAGTCGAACCTAGAATCTTCTGATCCGTAGTCAGACACGTTATCCATTGCGCCACTGGCCCCACGTCTAAGCTGAAGTCAGGTCACAGCTAGACCAGTGTACACAGTCATTGTGTCTGTCAACAACAAGGTTCCTTGGTTTTCTGTTTCAGATGCATATCTTAATTTGATCCTCCTGTTGTTGCATGAATTTTACTGAAGAGCAAGAAATGCAAACTTGAAGTGTATTCAATGTTTAAAAAGTCTTGTAAATTATGAATCTACAAAACATGTCACATTTGCTGTTGCTGAGGGAATATTGTTGTGTTGTGTGATTCTGCTGCCAGTTAAAATGTGGTATCTGTTCTTACACAAGTGCATCCCAAATGACAAGATGTTCTTTCCCATACAGGGAGTTCAACCCGGGCGAAAACCAGAAATCCTAAAAGCCAGACCATATGGGAAGACAGTTACTTTAAAAAAACATCACAGACAAATCCATAAACGTTGAAATGATGCTTGTTGTAATTACAAGCTCCATCTTTTTCTCAGCGATGCTGGAGAAAAGTCCCATATAAAATCAGTCTAAAATGTGTTTGAATCGAGAACTGCCAGACACAATGAAAAGTATACAGTATTTTTCCCAGCTTGATTTTGGTCAAATAAATCTAGTTTTGAGCCAAACAGGAGTCAAATATTCAATCTTCTGACCTGTTATCAGACACGTTATCCATTGCGCCACTGGCCGCACAGCCAAGCTGAAGTCAGGACACACCTAGGCCAGTGTACACAGTCATAGCTTCTGTCACCGACAAGGTTCCTTGGGATTTCTGTTACAGATGCAAATCTTAATTTGATCCTCCTGTTGTTGCATGAATTTTACTGCAGAGCAAGAAATGCAGCAATGAAGTGTATTCAACGTTTAAAATGCCTTGTATAATTTGAATCTACATAACATGTCACATTTCCTGTTGCTGAGGGAATATTGTTGTGTTGTGTGAAACTGCTGCCAGTTAAAATGCAGTATCTGTTGTTACACAAGTGCATCCCAAACAACAAGACATTCTTTCCCATACCGGGAGTTGAACCCGGGCCACCTGGGTGAAAACCAGGAATCCTAACCGCTAGACCATATGGGAAGACACATACTTAAAATACACATCACAGACAAATCTTTAAATGTTGACATTATGCCTTTTGGATTAAAAGCTACATCTTTTTTTCTCTGAGATGTTGGGGAATGTCCAGATGAAATCAGTCTAAAATGAGTTTGAAGTGAGAACAGCCAGAAGCACTGAAGAGTATACAGTATCAATGCCGGCTTGATTTCAATCAATTAAATTAAGTATTGAGCCAGCCAGGAGTCGAACCTAGAATCTTCTGATCCGTAGTCAGACACGTTATCCATTGCGCCACTGGCCCCACGTCTAAGCTGAAGTCAGGTCACAGCTAGACCAGTGTACACAGTCATTGTGTCTGTCAACAACAAGGTTCCTTGGTTTTCTGTTTCAGATGCATATCTTAATTTGATCCTCCTGTTGTTGCATGAATTTTACTGAAGAGCAAGAAATGCAAACTTGAAGTGTATTCAATGTTTAAAAAGTCTTGTAAATTATGAATCTACAAAACATGTCACATTTGCTGTTGCTGAGGGAATATTGTTGTGTTGTGTGATTCTGCTGCCAGTTAAAATGTGGTATCTGTTCTTACACAAGTGCATCCCAAATGACAAGATGTTCTTTCCCATACTGGGAGTTCAACCCGGGCGAAAACCAGGAATCCTAAAAGCCAGACCATATGGGAAGACAGTTACTTAAAAAAACATCACAGACAAATCCATAAACGTTGAAATTATGCTTGTTGTATTACAAGCTCCATCTTTTTTCTCAGAGATGTTGGAGAAAAGTCCCATATAAAATCAGTCTAAAATGTGTTTGAATCGAGAACTGCCAGACACAATGAAAAGTACACAGTATTTTTCCCAGCTTGATTTTGGTCAAATAAATCTAGTTTTGAGCCAAACAGGAGTCAAATATTCAATCTTCTGACCTGTTATCAGACATGTTATCCATTGCGCCACTGGCCGCACAGCCAAGCTGAAGTCAGGACACACCTAGGCCAGTGTACACAGTCATAGCTTCTGTCACCGACAAGGTTCCTTGGGATTTCTGTTACAGATGCAAATCTTAATTTGATCCTCCTGTTGTTGCATGAATTTTACTGCAGAGCAAGAAATGCAGCAATGAAGTGTATTCAACGTTTAAAATGCCTTGTATAATTTGAATCTACATAACATGTCACATTTCCTGTTGCTGAGGGAATATTGTTGTGTTGTGTGAAACTGCTACCAGTTAAAATGCAGTATCTGTTGTTACACAAGTGCATCCCAAACGACAAGCTTTTCTTTCCCATACCGGGAGTTGAACCCGGGCCACCTGGGTGAAAACCAGGAATCCTAACCGCTAGACCATATGGGAAGACACATACTTAAAATACACATCACAGACAAATCTTTAAATGTTGACATTATGCCTGTTGGATTAAAAGCTACATCTTTTTTTCTCTGAGATGTTGGGGAATGTCCAGATGAAATCAGTCTAAAATGAGTTTGAAGTGAGAACAGCCAGAAGCACTGAAGAGTATACAGTATCAATGCCGGCTTGATTTCAATCAATTAAATTAAGTATCGAGCCAGCCAGGAGTCGAACCTAGAATCTTCTGATCCGTAGTCAGACACGTTATCCATTGCGCCACTGGCCCCACGTCTAAGCTGAAGTCAGGTCACAGCTAGACTAGTGTACACAGTCATTGTGTCTGTCAACAACAAGGTTCCTTGGTTTTCTGTTTCAGATGCATATCTTAATTTGATCCTCCTGTTGTTGCATGAATTTTACTGCAGAGCAAGAAATGCAAACTTGAAGTGTATTCAATATTTAAAAAGTCTTGTAAATTATGAATCTACAAAACATGTCACATTTGCTGTTGCTGAGGGAATATTGTTGTGTTGTGTGATTCTGCTGCCAGTTAAAATGTGGTATCTGTTCTTACACAAGTGCATCCCAAATGACAAGATGTTCTTTCCCATACGGGGAGTTCAACCCGGGCGAAAACCAGGAATCCTAAACTCCAGACCATATGGGAAGACAGTTACTTAAAAAAAACATCAAAGACAAATCCATAAACGTTGAAATGATGCTTGTTGTAATTACAAGCTCCATCTTTTTCTCAGAGATGTTGGAGAAAAGTCCCATATAAAATCAGTCTAAAATGTGTTTGAATCGAGAACTGCCAGACACAATGAAAAGTATACAGTATTTTTCCCAGCTTGATTTTGGTCAAATAAATATAGTTTTGAGCCAAACAGGAGTCAAATATTCAATCTTCTGACCTGTTATCAGACACGTTATCCATTGCGCCACTGGCCGCACAGCCAAGCTGAAGTCAGGACACACCTAGGCCAGTGTACACAGTCATAGCTTCTGTCACCGACAAGGTTCCTTGGGATTTCTGTTACAGATGCAAATCTTAATTTGATCCTCCTGTTGTTGCATGAATTTTACTGCAGAGCAAGAAATGCAGCAATGAAGTGTATTCAACGTTTAAAATGCCTTGTATAATTTGAATCTACATAACATGTCACATTTCCTGTTGCTGAGGGAATATTGTTGTGTTGTGTGAAACTGCTGCCAGTTAAAATGCAGTATCTGTTGTTACACAAGTGCATCCCAAACGACAAGATATTCTTTCCCATACCGGGAGTTGAACCCGGGACACTTGGGTGAAAACCAGGACCAACCACTAGACCATATGGGAAGACACATAATTAAAATACACATCACAGACAAATCTTTAAATGTTGACATTATGCCTGTTGGATTAAAAGCTACATCTTTTTTTCTCTGAGATGTTGGGGAATGTCCAGATGAAATCAGTCTAAAATGAGCTTGAAGTGAGAACAGCCAGAAGCACTGAAGAGTATACAGTATCAATGCCGGCTTGATTTCAATCAATTAAATTAAGTATCGAGCCAGCCAGGAGTCGAACCTAGAATCTTCTGATCCGTAGTCAGACACGTTATCCATTGCGCCACTGGCCCCACGTCTAAGCTGAAGTCAGGTCACAGCTAGACTAGTGTACACAGTCATTGTGTCTGTCAACAACAAGGTTCCTTGGTTTTCTGTTTCAGATGCATATCTTAATTTGATCCTCCTGTTGTTGCATGAATTTTACTGCAGAGCAAGAAATGCAAACTTGAAGTGTATTCAATATTTAAAAAGTCTTGTAAATTATGAATCTACAAAACATGTCACATTTGCTGTTGCTGAGGGAATATTGTTGTGTTGTGTGATTCTGCTGCCAGTTAAAATGTGGTATCTGTTCTTACACAAGTGCATCCCAAATGACAAGATGTTCTTTCCCATACGGGGAGTTCAACCCGGGCGAAAACCAGGAATCCTAAACTCCAGACCATATGGGAAGACAGTTACTTAAAAAAAACATCAAAGACAAATCCATAAACGTTGAAATGATGCTTGTTGTAATTACAAGCTCCATCTTTTTCTCAGAGATGTTGGAGAAAAGTCCCATATAAAATCAGTCTAAAATGTGTTTGAATCGAGAACTGCCAGACACAATGAAAAGTATACAGTATTTTTCCCAGCTTGATTTTGGTCAAATAAATATAGTTTTGAGCCAAACAGGAGTCAAATATTCAATCTTCTGACCTGTTATCAGACACGTTATCCATTGCGCCACTGGCCGCACAGCCAAGCTGAAGTCAGGACACACCTAGGCCAGTGTACACAGTCATAGCTTCTGTCACCGACAAGGTTCCTTGGGATTTCTGTTACAGATGCAAATCTTAATTTGATCCTCCTGTTGTTGCATGAATTTTACTGCAGAGCAAGAAATGCAGCAATGAAGTGTATTCAACGTTTAAAATGCCTTGTATAATTTGAATCTACATAACATGTCACATTTCCTGTTGCTGAGGGAATATTGTTGTGTTGTGTGAAACTGCTGCCAGTTAAAATGCAGTATCTGTTGTTACACAAGTGCATCCCAAACGACAAGATATTCTTTCCCATACCGGGAGTTGAACCCGGGACACTTGGGTGAAAACCAGGACCAACCACTAGACCATATGGGAAGACACATAATTAAAATACACATCACAGACAAATCTTTAAATGTTGACATTATGCCTGTTGGATTAAAAGCTACATCTTTTTTTCTCTGAGATGTTGGGGAATGTCCAGATGAAATCAGTCTAAAATGAGCTTGAAGTGAGAACAGCCAGAAGCACTGAAAAGTATTCAGTGTCAATCCCAGCTTGATTTCAATCAATTAAATTAAGTATCGAGCCAGCCAGGAGTCGAACCTAGAATCTTCTGATCCGTAGTCAGAGACGTTATCCATTGCGCCACTGGCCCCACGTCTAAGCTGAAGTCAGGTCACAGCTAGACCAGTGTACACAGTCATTGCGTCTGTCAACAACAAGGTTCCTTGGTTTTCTGTTTCAGATGCATATCTTAATTTGATCCTCCTGTTTTTGCATGAATTTTACTGCAGAGCAAGAAATGCAAACTTGAAGTGTATTCAATGTTTAAAAAGTCTTGTAGATTACGAATCTACAATACATGTCACATTTGCTGTTGCTGAGGGAATATTGTTGTGTTGTGTGATTCTGCTGCCAGTTAAAATGTGGTATCTGTTCTTACACAAGTGCATCCCAAATGACAAGATGTTCTTTCCCATACTGGGAGTTCAACCCGGGCGAAAACCAGGAATCCTAAACGCCAGACCATATGGGAAGACAGTTACTTAAAAAAACATCACAGACAAATCCATAAACGTTGAAATGATGCAAGTTGTAATTACAAGCTCCATCTTTTTCTCAGAGATGTTGGAGAAAAGTCCCATATAAAATCAGTCTAAAATGTGTTTGAATCGAGAACTGCCAGACACAATGAAAAGTATACAGTATTTTTCCCAGCTTGATTTTGGTCAAATAAATCTAGTTTTGAGCCAAACAGGAGTCAAATATTCAATCTTCTGACCTGTTATCAGACACGTTATCCATTGCGCCACTGGCCGGACAGCCAAGCTGAAGTCAGGACACACCTAGGCCAGTGTACACAGTCATAGCTTCTGTCACCGACAAGGTTCCTTGGGATTTCTGTTACAGATGCAAATCTTAATTTGATCCTCCTGTTGTTGCATTAATTTTACTGCAGAGCAAGAAATGCAGTCATGAAGTGTATTCAACGTTTAAAATGCCTTGTATAATTTGAATCTACATAACATGTCACATTTCCTGTTGCTGAGGGAATATTGTTGTGTTGTGTGAAACTGCTGTCAGTTAAAATGCAGTATCTGTTGTTACACAAGTGCATCCCAAACGACACGAAATTCTTTCCCATACCGGGAGTTGAACCCGGGCCACCTGGGTGAAAACCAGGACCAACCACTAGACCATATGGGAAGACACATACTTAAAATACACATCACAGACAAATCTTTAAATGTTGACATTATGCCTGTTGGATTAAAAGCTACATCTTTTTTTCTCTGAGATGTTGGGGAATGTCCAGATGAAATCAGTCTAAAATGAGGTTGAAGTGAGAACAGCCAGAAGCACTGAAAAGTATTCAGTGTCAATCCCGGCTTGATTTCAATCAATTAAATTAAGTATCGAGCCAGCCAGGAGTCGAAACTAGAATCTTCTGATCCGTAGTCAGACACGTTATCCATTGCGCCACTGGCCCCACGTCTAAGCTGAAGTCAAGTCACAGCTAGACCAGTGTACACAGTCATTGTGTCTGTCAACAACAAGGTTCCTTGGTTTTCTGTTTCAGATGCATATCTTAATTTGATCCTCCTGTTGTTGCATGAATTTTACTGAAGAGCAAGAAATGCAAACTTGAAGTGTATTCAATGTTTAAAAAGTCTTGTAAATTATGAATCTACAAAACATGTCACATTTGCTGTTGCTGAGGGAATATTGTTGTGTTGTGTGATTCTGCTGCCAGTTAAAATGTGGTATCTGTTCTTACACAAGTGCATCCCAAATGACAAGATGTTCTTTCCCATACTGGGAGTTCAACCCGGGCGAAAACCAGGAATCCTAAAAGCCAGACCATATGGGAAGACAGTTACTTTAAAAAAACATCACAGACAAATCCATAAACGTTGAAATGATGCTTGTTGTAATTACAAGCTCCATCTTTTTCTCAGCGATGTTGGAGAAAAGTCCCATATAAAATCAGTCTAAAATGTGTTTGAATCGAGAACTGCCAGACACAATGAAAAGTATACAGTATTTTTCCCAGCTTGATTTTGGTCAAATAAATCTAGTTTTGAGCCAAACAGGAGTCAAATATTCAATCTTCTGACCTGTTATCAGACACGTTATCCATTGCGCCACTGGCCGCACAGTCAAGCTGAAGTCAGGACACACCTAGGCCAGTGTACACAGTCATAGCTTCTGTCACCGACAAGGTTCCTTGGGATTTCTGTTACAGATGCAAATCTTAATTTGATCCTCCTGTTGTTGCATGAATTTTACTGCAGAGCAAGAAATGCAGCAATGAAGTGTATTCAACGTTTAAAAAGCCTTGTATAATTTGAATCTACATAACATGTCACATTTCCTGTTGCTGAGGGAATATTGTTGTGTTGTGTGAAACTGCTGCCAGTTAAAATGCAGTATCTGTCTTTACACAAGTGCATCCCAAACGACAAGAAATTCTTTCCCATACCGGGAGTTGAACACGGGCCACCTGGGTGAAAACCAGGACCAACCACTAGACCATATGGGAAGACACATACTTAAAATACACATCACAGACAAATCTTTAAATGTTGACATTATGCCTGTTGGATTAAAAGCTACATCTTTTTTTCTCTGAGATGTTGGGGAATGTCCAGATGAAATCAGTCTAAAATGAGCTTGAAGTGAGAACAGCCAGAAGCACTGAAAAGTATTCAGTGTCAATCCCGGCTTGATTTCAATCAATTAAATTAAGTATCGAGCCAGCCAGGAGTCGAACCTAGAATCTTCTGATCCGTAGTCAGACACGTTATCCATTGCACCACTGGCCCCACGTCTAAGCTGAAGTCAGGTCACAGCTAGACCAGTGTACACAGTCATTGTGTCTGTCAACAACAAGGTTCCTTGGTTTTCTGTTTCAGATGCATATCTTAATTTGATCCTCCTGTTGTTGCATGAATTTTACTGAAGAGCAAGAAATGCAAACTTCAAGTGTATTCAATGTTTAAAAAGTCTTGTAAATTATGAATCTACAAAACATGTCACATTTGCTGTTGCTGAGGGAATATTGTTGTGTTGTGTGATTCTGCTGCCAGTTAAAATGTGGTATCTGTTCTTACACAAGTGCATCCCAAATGACAAGATGTTCTTTCCCATACTGGGAGTTCAACCCGGGCGAAAACCAGGAATCCTAAAAGCCAGACCATATGGGAAGACAGTTACTTTAAAAAAACATCACAGACAAATCCATAAACGTTGAAATGATGCTTGTTGTAATTACAAGCTCCATCTTTTTCTCAGCGATGTTGGAGAAAAGTCCCATATAAAATCAGTCTAAAATGTGTTTGAATCGAGAACTGCCAGACACAATGAAAAGTATACAGTATTTTTCCCAGCTTGATTTTGGTCAAATAAATCTAGTTTTGAGCCAAACAGGAGTCAAATATTCAATCTTCTGACCTGTTATCAGACACGTTATCCATTGCGCCACAGGCCGCACAGCCAAGCTGAAGTCAGGACACACCTAGGCCAGTGTACACAGTCATAGCTTCTGTCACCGACAAGGTTCCTTGGGATTTCTGTTACAGATGCAAATCTTAATTTGATCCTCCTGTTGTTGCATGAATTTTACTGCAGAGCAAGAAATGCAGCAATGAAGTGTATTCAACGTTTAAAAAGCCTTGTATAATTTGAATCTACATAACATGTCACATTTCCTGTTGCTGAGGGAATATTGTTGTGTTGTGTGAAACTGCTGCCAGTTAAAATGCAGTATCTGTTGTTACACAAGTGCATCCCAAACGACAAGAAATTCTTTCCCATACCGGGAGTTGAACCCAGGCCACCTGGGTGAAAACCAGGACCAACCACTAGACCATATGGGAAGACACATACTTAAAATACACATCACAGACAAATCTTTAAATGTTGACATTATGCCTGTTGGATTAAAAGCTACATCTTTTTTTCTCTGAGATGTTGGGGAATGTCCAGATGAAATCAGTCTAAAATGAGCTTGAAGTGAGAACAGCCAGAAGCACTGAAAAGTATTCAGTGTCAATCCCGGCTTGATTTCAATCAATTAAATTAAGTATCGAGCCAGCCAGGAGTCGAAACTAGAATCTTCTGATCCGTAGTCAGACACGTTATCCATTGCGCCACTGGCCCCACGTCTAAGCTGAAGTCAGGTCACAGCTAGACCAGTGTACACAGTCATTGTGTCTGTCAACAACAAGGTTCCATGGTTTTCTGTTTCAGATGCATATCTTAATTTGATCCTCCTGTTGTTGCATGAATTTTACTGAAGAGCAAGAAATGCAAACTTGAAGTGTATTCAATGTTTAAAAAGTCTTGTAAATTATGAATCTACAAAACATGTCACATTTGCTGTTGCTGAGGGAATATTGTTGTGTTGTGTGATTCTGCTGCCAGTTAAAATGTGGTATCTGTTCTTACACAAGTGCATCCCAAATGACAAGATGTTCTTTCCCATACTGGGAGTTCAACCCGGGCGAAAACCAGAAATCCTAAAAGCCAGACCATATGGGAAGACAGTTACTTTAAAAAAACATCACAGACAAATCCATAAACGTTGAAATGATGCTTGTTGTAATTACAAGCTCCATCTTTTTCTCAGCGATGTTGGAGAAAAGTCCCATATAAAGTCAGTCTAAAATGTGTTTGAATCGAGAACTGCCAGACACAATGAAAAGTATACAGTATTTTTCCCAGCTTGATTTTGGTCAAATAAATCTAGTTTTGAGCCAAACAGGAGTCAAATATTCAATCTTCTGACCTGTTATCAGACACGTTATCCATTGCGCCACTGGCCGCACAGCCAAGCTGAAGTCAGGACACACCTAGGCCAGTGTACACAGTCATAGCTTCTGTCACCGACAAGGTTCCTTGGGATTTCTGTTACAGATGCAAATCTTAATTTGATCCTCCTGTTGTTGCATGAATTTTACTGCAGAGCAAGAAATGCAGCAATGAAGTGTATTCAACGTTTAAAATGCCTTGTATAATTTGAATCTACATAACATGTCACATTTCCTGTTGCTGAGGGAATATTGTTGTGTTGTGTGAAACTGCTGCCAGTTAAAATGCAGTATCTGTTGTTACACAAGTGCATCCCAAACAACAAGATATTCTTTCCCATACCGGGAGTTGAACCCGGGCCACCTGGGTGAAAACCAGGAATCCTAACCGCTAGACCATATGGGAAGAAACATACTTAAAATACACATCACAGACAAATCTTTAAATGTTGACATTATGCCTTTTGGATTAAAAGCTACATCTTTTTTTCTCTGAGATGTTGGGGAATGTCCAGATGAAATCAGTCTAAAATGAGTTTGAAGTGAGAACAGCCAGAAGCACTGAAAAGTATACAGTATCAATCCCGGCTTGATTTCAATAAATTAAATTAAGTATCGAGCCAGCCAGGAGTCGAAACTAGAATCTTCTGATCCGTAGTCAGACACGTTATCCATTGCGCCACTGGCCCCACGTCTAAGCTGAAGTCAAGTCACAGCTAGACCAGTGTACACAGTCATTGTGTCTGTCAACAACAAGGTTCCTTGGTTTTCTGTTTCAGATGCATATCTTAATTTGATCCTCCTGTTGTTGCATGAATTTTACTGAAGAGCAAGAAATGCAAACTTGAAGTGTATTCAATGTTTAAAAAGTCTTGTAAATTATGAATCTACAAAACATGTCACATTTGCTGTTGCTGAGGGAATATTGTTGTGTTGTGTGATTCTGCTGCCAGTTAAAATGTGGTATCTGTTCTTACACAAGTGCATCCCAAATGACAAGATGTTCTTTCCCATACTGGGAGTTCAACCCGGGCGAAAACCAGGAATCCTAAAAGCCAGACCATATGGGAAGACAGTTACTTTAAAAAAACATCACAGACAAATCCATAAACGTTGAAATGATGCTTGTTGTAATTACAAGCTCCATCTTTTTCTCAGCGATGTTGGAGAAAAGTCCCATATAAAATCAGTCTAAAATGTGTTTGAATCGAGAACTGCCAGACACAATGAAAAGTATACAGTATTTTTCCCAGCTTGATTTTGGTCAAATAAATCTAGTTTTGAGCCAAACAGGAGTCAAATATTCAATCTTCTGACCTGTTATCAGACACGTTATCCATTGCGCCACTGGCCGCACAGCCAAGCTGAAGTCAGGACACACCTAGGCCAGTGTACACAGTCATAGCTTCTGTCACCGACAAGGTTCCTTGGGATTTCTGTTACAGATGCAAATCTTAATTTGATCCTCCTGTTGTTGCATGAATTTTACTGCAGAGCAAGAAATGCAGCAATGAAGTGTATTCAACGTTTAAAATGCCTTGTATAATTTGAATCGACATAACATGTCACATTTCCTGTTGCTGAGGGAATATTGTTGTGTTGTGTGAAACTGCTGCCAGTTAAATTGCAATATCTGTTGTTACACAAGTGCATCCCAAACGACAAGATATTCTTTCCCATACCGGGAGTTGAACCCAGGCCACCTGGGTGAAAACCAGGAATCCTAACCGCTAGACCATATGGGAAGACACATACTTAAAATACACATCACAGACAAATCTTTAAATGTTGACATTATGCCTGTTGGATTAAAAGCTACATCTTTTTTTCTCTGAGATGTTGGGGAATGTCCAGATGAAATCAGTCTAAAATGAGTTTGAAGTGAGAACAGCCAGAAGCACTGAAAAGTATACAGTATCAATCCCGGCTTGATTTCAATAAATTAAATTAAGTATCGAGCCAGCCAGGAGTCGAACCTAGAATCTTCTGATCCGTAGTCAGACACGTTATCCATTGCGCCACTGGCCCCACGTCTAAGCTGAAGTCAGGTCACAGCTAGACCAGTGTACACAGTCATAGCTTCTGTCACCGACAAGGTTCCTTGGGATTTCTGTTACAGATGCAAATCTTAATTTGATCCTCCTGTTGTTGCATGAATTTTACTGCAGAGCAAGAAATGCAGCAATGAAGTGTATTCAACGTTTAAAATGCCTTGTATAATTTGAATCTACATAACATGTCACATTTCCTGTTGCTGAGGGAATATTGTTGTGTTGTGTGAAACTGCTGCCAGTTAAAATGCAGTATCTGTTGTTACACAAGTGCATCCCAAACAACAAGATATTCTTTCCCATACCGGGAGTTGAACCCGGGCCACCTGGGTGAAAACCAGGAATCCTAACCGCTAGACCATATGGGAAGACACATACTTAAAATACACATCACAGACAAATCTTTAAATGTTGACATTATGCCTTTTGGATTAAAAGCTACATCTTTTTTTCTCTGAGATGTTGGGGAATGTCCAGATGAAATCAGTCTAAAATGAGTTTGAAGTGAGAACAGCCAGAAGCACTGAAAAGTATACAGTATCAATCCCGGCTTGATTTCAATCAATTAAATTAAGTATCGAGCCAGCCATGAGTCGAACCTAGAATCTTCTGATCCGTAGTCAGACACGTTATCCATTGCGCCACTGGCCCCACGTCTAAGCTGAAGTCAGGTCACAGCTAGACCAGTGTACACAGTCATTGTGTCTGTCAACAACAAGGTTCCTTGGTTTTCTGTTTCAGATGCATATCTTAATTTGATCCTCCTGTTGTTGCATGAATTTTACTGAAGAGCAAGAAATGCAAACTTGAAGTGTATTCAATGTTTAAAAAGTCTTGTAAATTATGAATCTACAAAACATGTCACATTTGCTGTTGCTGAGGGAATATTGTTGTGTTGTGTGATTCTGCTGCCAGTTAAAATGTGGTATCTGTTCTTACACAAGTGCATCCCAAATGACAAGATGTTCTTTCCCATACTGGGAGTTCAACCCGGGCGAAAACCAGAAATCCTAAAAGCCAGACCATATGGGAAGACAGTTACTTTAAAAAAACATCGCAGACAATTCCATAAACGTTGAAATGATGCTTGTTGTAATTACAAGCTCCATCTTTTTCTCAGCGATGTTGGAGAAAAGTCCCATATAAAATCAGTCTAAAATGTGTTTGAATCGAGAACTGCCAGACACAATGAAAAGTATACAGTATTTTTCCCAGCTTGATTTTGGTCAAATAAATCTAGTTTTGAGCCAAACAGGAGTCAAATATTCAATCTTCTGACCTGTTATCAGACACGTTATCCATTGCGCCACTGGCCGCACAGCCAAGCTGAAGTCAGGACACACCTAGGCCAGTGTACACAGTCATAGCTTCTGTCACCGACAAGGTTCCTTGGGATTTCTGTTACAGATGCAAATCTTAATTTGATCCTCCTGTTGTTGCATGAATTTTACTGCAGAGCAAGAAATGCAGCAATGAAGTGTATTCAACGTTTAAAATGCCTCGTATAATTTGAATCTACATAACATGTCACATTTCCTGTTGCTGAGGGAATATTGTTGTGTTGTGTGAAACTGCTGCCAGTTAAAATGCAGTATCTGTTGTTACACAAGTGCATCCCAAACAACAAGATATTCTTTCACATACCGGGAGTTGAACCCAGGCCACCTGGGTGAAAACCAGGAATCCTAACCGCTAGACCATATGGGAAGACACATACTTAAAATACACATCACAGACAAATCTTTAAATGTTGACATTATGCCTTTTGGATTAAAAGCTACATCTTTTTTTCTCTGAGATGTTGGGGAATGTCCAGATGAAATCAGTCTAAAATGAGTTTGAAGTGAGAACAGCCAGAAGCACTGAAAAGTATACAGTATCAATCCCGGCTTGATTTCAATCAATTAAATTAAGTATCGAGCCAGCCAGGAGTCGAACCTAGAATCTTCTGATCCGTAGTCAGACACGTTATCCATTGCGCCACTGGCCCCACGTCTAAGCTGAAGTCAGGTCACAGCTAGACCAGTGTACACAGTCATTGTGTCTGTCAACAACAAGGTTCCTTGGTTTTCTGTTTCAGATGCATATCTTAATTTGATCCTCCTGTTGTTGCATGAATTTTACTGAAGAGCAAGAAATGCAAACTTGAAGTGTATTCAATGTTTAAAAAGTCTTGTAAATTATGAATCTACAAAACATGTCACATTTGCTGTTGCTGAGGGAATATTGTTGTGTTGTGTGATTCTGCTGCCAGTTAAAATGTGGTATCTGTTCTTACACAAGTGCATCCCAAATGACAAGATGTTCTTTCCCATACTGGGAGTTCAACCCGGGCGAAAACCAGAAATCCTAAAAGCCAGACCATATGGGAAGACAGTTACTTTAAAAAAACATCACAGACAAATCCATAAACGTTGAAATGATGCTTGTTGTAATTACAAGCTCCATCTTTTTCTCAGCGATGTTGGAGAAAAGTCCCATATAAAATCAGTCTAAAATGTGTTTGAATAGAGAACTGCCAGAAGCACTGAAAAGTATACAGTATCAATCCCGGCTTGATTTCAATCAATTAAATTAAGTATCGAGCCAGCCATGAGTCGAACCTAGAATCTTCTGATCCGTAGTCAGACACGTTATCCATTGCGCCACTGGCCCCACGTCTAAGCTGAAGTCAGGTCACAGCTAGACCAGTGTACACAGTCATTGTGTCTGTCAACAACAAGGTTCCTTGGTTTTCTGTTTCAGATGCATATCTTAATTTGATCCTCCTGTTGTTGCATGAATTTTACTGAAGAGCAAGAAATGCAAACTTGAAGTGTATTCAATGTTTAAAAAGTCTTGTAAATTATGAATCTACAAAACATGTCACATTTGCTGTTGCTGAGGGAATATTGTTGTGTTGTGTGATTCTGCTGCCAGTTAAAATGTAGTATCTGTTCTTACACAAGTGCATCCCAAATGACAAGATGTTCTTTCCCATACTGGGAGTTCAACCCGGGCGAAAACCAGAAATACTAAAAGCCAGACCATATGGGAAGACAATTACTTTAAAAAAACATCACAGACAAATCCATAAACGTTGAAATGATGCTTGTTGTAATTACAAGCTCCATCTTTTTCTCAGCGATGTTGGAGAAAAGTCCCATATAAAATCAGTCTAAAATGTGTTTGAATCGAGAACTGCCAGACACAATGAAAAGTATACAGTATTTTTCCCAGCTTGATTTTGGTCAAATAAATCTAGTTTTGAGCCAAACAGGAGTCAAATATTCAATCTTCTGACCTGTTATCAGACACGTTATCCATTGCGCCACTGGCCGCACAGCCAAGCTGAAGTCAGGACACACCTAGGCCAGTGTACACAGTCATAGCTTCTGTCACCGACAAGGTTCCTTGGGATTTCTGTTACAGATGCAAATCTTAATTTGATCCTCCTGTTGTTGCATGAATTTTACTGCAGAGCAAGAAATGCAGCAATGAAGTGTATTCAACGTTTAAAATGCCTTGTATAATTTGAATCTACATAACATGTCACATTTCCTGTTGCTGAGGGAATATTGTTGTGTTGTGTGAAACTGCTGCCAGTTAAAATGCAGTATCTGTTGTTACACAAGTGCATCCCAAACAACAAGATATTCTTTCCCATACCGGGAGTTGAACCCGGGCCACCTGGGTGAAAACCAGGAATCCTAACCGCTAGACCATATGGGAAGACACATACTTAAAATACACATCACAGACAAATCTTTAAATGTTGACATTATGCCTTTTGGATTAAAAGCTACATCTTTTTTTCTCTGAGATGTTGGGGAATGTCCAGATGAAATCAGTCTAAAATGAGTTTGAAGTGAGAACAGCCAGAAGCACTGAAGAGTATACAGTATCAATGCCGGCTTGATTTCAATCAATTAAATTAAGTATCAAGCCAGCCAGGAGTCGAACATATAATCTTCTGATCCGTAGTCAGACACGTTATCCACTGCGCCACTGGCCCCACGTCTAAGCTGAAGTCAGGTCACAGCTAGACTAGTGTACACAGTCATTGTGTCTGTCAACAAAAAGGTTCCTTGGTTTTCTGTTTCAGATGCATATCTTAATTTGATCCTCCTGTTGTTGCATGAATTTTACTGAAGAGCAAGAAATGCAAACTTGAAGTGTATTCAATGTTTAAAAAGTCTTGTAAATTATGAATCTACAAAACATGTCACATTTGCTGTTGCTGAGGGAATATTGTTGTGTTGTGTGATTCTGCTGCCAGTTAAAATGTGGTATCTGTTCTTACACAAGTGCATCCCAAATGACAAGATGTTCTTTCCCATACTGGGAGTTCAACCCGGGCGAAAACCAGGAATCCTAAAAGCCAGACCATATGGGAAGACAGTTACTTAAAAAAACATCACAGACAAATCCATAAACGTTGAAATTATGCTTGTTGTATTACAAGCTCCATCTTTTTTCTCAGAGATGTTGGAGAAAAGTCCCATATAAAATCAGTCTAAAATGTGTTTGAATCGAGAACTGCCAGACACAATGAAAAGTACACAGTATTTTTCCCAGCTTGATTTTGGTCAAATAAATCTAGTTTTGAGCCAAACAGGAGTCAAATATTCAATCTTCTGACCTGTTATCAGACACGTTATCCATTGCGCCACTGGCCGCACAGCCAAGCTGAAGTCAGGACACACCTAGGCCAGTGTACACAGTCATAGCTTCTGTCACCGACAAGGTTCCTTGGGATTTCTGTTACAGATGCAAATCTTAATTTGATCCTCCTGTTGTTGCATGAATTTTACTGCAGAGCAAGAAATGCAGCCATGAAGTGTATTCAACGTTTAAAAAGCCTTGTATAATTTGAATCTACATAACATGTCACATTTCCTGTTGCTGAGGGAATATTGTTGTGTTGTGTGAAACTGCTACCAGTATCTGTTGTTACACAAGTGCATCCTAAACGACAAGCTTTTCTTTCCCATACCAGGAGTTGAACCCGGGCCACCTGGGTGAAAACCAGGAATCCTAACCGCTAGACCATATGGGAAGACACATACTTAAAATACACATCACAGACAAATCTTTAAATGTTGACATTATGCCTGTTGAATTAAAAGCTACATCTTTTTTTTCTCTGAGATGTTGGGGAATGTCCAGATGAAATCAGTCTAAAATGAGTTTGAAGTGAGAACAGCCAGAAGCACTGAAAAGTATACAGTATCAATCCCGGCTTGATTTCAATCAATTAAAAATTAAGTATCGAGGCAGCAAGGAGTCGAACCTAGAATCTTCTGATCCGTATTCAGACATGTTATCCATTGCGCCACTGGCCCCACGTCTAAGCTGAAGTCAGGTCACAGCTAGACCAGTGTACACAGTCATTGCGTCTGTCAACAACAAGGTTCCTTGGTTTTCTGTTTCAGATGCATATCTTAATTTGATCCTCCTGTTGTTGCATGAATTTTACTGCAGAGCAAGAAATGCAAACTTGAAGTGTATTCAATGTTTAAAAAGTCTTGTAAATTATGAATCTACAAAACATGTCACATTTGCTGTTATTGAGGGAATATTGTTGTGTTGTGTGATTCTGCTGCCAGTTAAAATGTGGTATCTGTTCTTACACAAGTGCATCCCAAATGACAAGATGTTCTTTCCCATACTGGGAGTTCAACCCGGGCGAAAACCAGGAATCCTAAAAGCCAGACCATATGGGAAGACAGTTACTTTAAAAAAACATCACAGACAAATCCATAAACGTTGAAATGATGCTTGTTGTAATTACAAGCTCCATCTTTTTCTCAGAGATGTTGGAGAAAAGTCCCATATAAAATCAGTCTAAAATGTGTTTGAATCGAGAACTGCCAGACACAATGAAAAGTATACAGTATTTTTCCCAGCTTGATTTTGGTCAAATAAATCTAGTTTTGAGCCAAACAGGAGTCAAATATTCAATCTTCTGACCTGTTATCAGACACGTTATCCATTGCGCCACTGGCCGCACAGCCAAGCTGAAGTCAGGACACACCTAGGCCAGTGTACACAGTCATAGCTTCTGTCACCGACAAGGTTCCTTGGGATTTCTGTTACAGATGCAAATCTTAATTTGATCCTCCTGTTGTTGCATGAATTTTACTGCAGAGCAAGAAATGCAGCAATGAAGTGTATTCAACGTTTAAAATGCCTTGTATAATTTGAATCTACATAACATGTCACATTTCCTGTTGCTGAGGGAATATTGTTGTGTTGTGTGAAACTGCTGCCAGTTAAAATGCAGTATCTGTTGTTACACAAGTGCATCCCAAACAACAAGATATTCTTTCCCATACCGGGAGTTGAACCCGGGCCACCTGGGTGAAAACCAGGAATCCTAACCGCTAGACCATATGGGAAGACACATACTTAAAATACACATCACAGACAAATCTTTAAATGTTGACATTATGCCTTTTGGATTAAAAGCTACATCTTTTTTTCTCTGAGATGTTGGGGAATGTCCAGATGAAATCAGTCTAAAATGAGTTTGAAGTGAGAACAGCCAGAAGCACTGAAAAGTATACAGTATCAATCCCGGCTTGATTTCAATCAATTAAATTAAGTATCGAGCCAGCCAGGAGTCGAACCTAGAATCTTCTGATCCGTAGTCAGACACGTTATCCATTGCGCCACTGGCCCCACGTCTAAGCTGAAGTCAGGTCACAGCTAGACCAGTGTACACAGTCATTGTGTCTGTCAACAACAAGGTTCCTTGGTTTTCTGTTTCAGATGCATATCTTAATTTGATCCTCCTGTTGTTGCATGAATTTTACTGAAGAGCAAGAAATGCAAACTTGAAGTGTATTCAATGTTTAAAAAGTCTTGTAAATTATGAATCTACAAAACATGTCACATTTGCTGTTGCTGAGGGAATATTGTTGTGTTGTGTGATTCTGCTGCCAGTTAAAATGTGGTATCTGTTCTTACACAAGTGCATCCCAAATGACAAGATGTTCTTTCCCATACTGGGAGTTCAACCTGGGCGAAAACCAGAAATCCTAAAAGCCAGACCATATGGGAAGACAATTACTTTAAAAAAACATCACAGACAAATCCATAAACGTTGAAATGATGCTTGTTGTAATTACAAGCTCCATCTTTTTCTCAGCGATGTTGGAGAAAAGTCCCATATAAAATCAGTCTAAAATGTGTTTGAATCGAGAACTGCCAGACACAATGAAAAGTATACAGTATTTTTCCCAGCTTGATTTTGGTCAAATAAATCTAGTTTTGAGCCAAACAGGAGTCAAATATTCAATCTTCTGACCTGTTATCAGACACGTTATCCATTGCGCCACTGGCCGCACAGCCAAGCTGAAGTCAGGACACACCTAGGCCAGTGTACACAGTCATAGCTTCTGTCACCGACAAGGTTCCTTGGGATTTCTGTTACAGATGCAAATCTTAATTTGATCCTCCTGTTGTTGCATGAATTTTACTGCAGAGCAAGAAATGCAGCAATGAAGTGTATTCAACGTTTAAAATGCCTTGTATAATTTGAATCTACATAACATGTCACATTTCCTGTTGCTGAGGGAATATTGTTGTGTTGTGTGAAACTGCTGCCAGTTAAAATGCAGTATCTGTTGTTACACAAGTGCATCCCAAACAACAAGATATTCTTTCCCATACCGGGAGTTGAACCCGGGCCACCTGGGTGAAAACCAGGAATCCTAACCGCTAGACCATATGGGAAGACACATACTTAAAATACACATCACAGACAAATCTTTAAATGTTGACATTATGCCTTTTGGATTAAAAGCTACATCTTTTTTTCTCTGAGATGTTGGGGAATGTCCAGATGAAATCAGTCTAAAATGAGTTTGAAGTGAGAACAGCCAGAAGCACTGAAAAGTATACAGTATCAATCCCGGCTTGATTTCAATCAATTAAATATCGAGTCAGCCAGGAGTCGAACCTAGAATCTTCTGATCCGTAGTCAGACACGTTATCCATTGCGCCACTGGCCCCACGTCTAAGCTGAAGTCAGGTCACAGCTAGACCAGTGTACACAGTCATTGTGTCTGTCAACAACAAGGTTCCTTGGTTTTCTGTTTCAGATGCATATCTTAATTTGATCCTCCTGTTGTTGCATGAATTTTACTGAAGAGCAAGAAATGCAAACTTGAAGTGTATTCAATGTTTAAAAAGTCTTGTAAATTATGAATCTACAAAACATGTCACATTTGCTGTTGCTGAGGGAATATTGTTGTGTTGTGTGATTCTGCTGCCAGTTAAAATGTGGTATCTGTTCTTACACAAGTGCATCCCAAATGACAAGATGTTCTTTCCCATACTGGGAGTTCAACCCGGGCGAAAACCAGAAATCCTAAAAGCCAGACCATATGGGAAGACAATTACTTTAAAAAAACATCACAGACAAATCCATAAACGTTGAAATGATGCTTGTTGTAATTACAAGCTCCATCTTTTTCTCAGCGATGTTGGAGAAAAGTCCCATATAAAATCAGTCTAAAATGTGTTTGAATCGAGAACTGCCAGACACAATGAAAAGTATACAGTATTTTTCCCAGCTTGATTTTGGTCAAATAAATCTAGTTTTGAGCCAAACAGGAGTCAAATATTAAATCTTCTGACCTGTTATCAGACACGTTATCCATTGCGCCACTGGCCGCACAGCCAAGCTGAAGTCAGGACACACCTAGGCCAGTGTACACAGTCATAGCTTCTGTCACCGACAAGGTTCCTTGGGATTTCTGTTACAGATGCAAATCTTAATTTGATCCTCCTGTTGTTGCATGAATTTTACTGCAGAGCAAGAAATGCAGCAATGAAGTGTATTCAACGTTTAAAATGCCTTGTATAATTTGAATCTACATAACATGTCACATTTCCTGTTGCTGAGGGAATATTGTTGTGTTGTGTGAAACTGCTGCCAGTTAAAATGCAGTATCTGTTGTTACACAAGTGCATCCCAAACAACAAGATATTCTTTCCCATACCGGGAGTTGAACCCAGGCCACCTGGGTGAAAACCAGGAATCCTAACCGCTAGACCATATGGGAAGACACATACTTAAAATACACATCACAGACAAATCTTTAAATGTTGACATTATGCCTTTTGGATTAAAAGCTACATCTTTTTTTCTCTGAGATGTTGGGGAATGTCCAGATGAAATCAGTCTAAAATGAGTTTGAAGTGAGAACAGCCAGAAGCACTGAAAAGTATACAGTATCAATCCCGGCTTGATTTCAATCAATTAAATATCGAGTCAGCCAGGAGTCGAACCTAGAATCTTCTGATCCGTAGTCAGACACGTTATCCATTGCGCCACTGGCCCCACGTCTAAGCTGAAGTCAGGTCACAGCTAGACCAGTGTACACAGTCATTGTGTCTGTCAACAACAAGGTTCCTTGGTTTTCTGTTTCAGATGCATATCTTAATTTGATCCTCCTGTTGTTGCATGAATTTTACTGAAGAGCAAGAAATGCAAACTTGAAGTGTATTCAATGTTTAAAAAGTCTTGTAAATTATGAATCTACAAAACATGTCACATTTGCTGTTGCTGAGGGAATATTGTTGTGTTGTGTGATTCTGCTGCCAGTTAAAATGTGGTATCTGTTCTTACACAAGTGCATCCCAAATGACAAGATGTTCTTTCCCATACAGGGAGTTCAACCCGGGCGAAAACCAGAAATCCTAAAAGCCAGACCATATGGGAAGACAGTTACTTTAAAAAAACATCACAGACAAATCCATAAACGTTGAAATGATGCTTGTTGTAATTACAAGCTCCATCTTTTTCTCAGCGATGTTGGAGAAAAGTCCCATATAAAATCAGTCTAAAATGTGTTTGAATCGAGAACTGCCAGAAGCACTGAAAAGTATACAGTATCAATCCCGGCTTGATTTCAATCAATTAAATTAAGTATCGAGCCAGCCAGGAGTCGAACCTAGAATCTTCTGATCCGTAGTCAGACACGTTATCCATTGCGCCACTGGCCCCACGTCTAAGCTGAAGTCAGGTCACAGCTAGACCAGTGTACACAGTCATTGTGTCTGTCAACAACAAGGTTCCTTGGTTTTCTGTTTCAGATGCATATCTTAATTTGATCCTCCTGTTGTTGCATGAATTTTACTGCAGAGCAAGAAATGCAAACTTGAAGTGTATTCAATGTTTAAAAAGTCTTGTAAATTATGAATCTACAAAACATGTCACATTTTCTGTTGCTGAGGGAATATTGTTGTGTTGTGTGATTCTGCTGCCAGTTAAAATGTGGTATCTGTTCTTACACAAGTGCATCCCAAATGACAAGATGTTCTTTCCCATACTGGGAGTTGAACCCGGGCGAAAAACAGGAATCCTAAAAGCCAGACCATATGGGAAGACAGTTACTTTAAAAAAACATCACAGACAAATCCATAAACGTTGAAATTATGCTTGTTGTAATTACAAGCTCCATCTTTTTCTCAGAGATGTTGGAGAAAAGTCCCATATAAAATCAGTCTAAAATGTGTTTGAATCGAGAACTGCAAGACACAATGAAAAGTATACAGTATTTTTCCCAGCTTGATTTTGGTCAAATAAATCTAGTTTTGAGCCAAACAGGAGTCAAATATTCAATCTTCTGACCTGTTATCAGACACGTTATCCATTGCGCCACTGGCCGCACAGCCAAGCTGAAGTCAGGACACACCTAGGCCAGTGTACACAGTCATAGCTTCTGTCACCGACAAGGTTCCTTGGGATTTCTGTTACAGATGCAAATCTTAATTTGATCCTCCTGTTGTTGCATGAATTTTACTGCAGAGCAAGAAATGCAAACTTGAAGTGTATTCAATGTTTAAAAAGTCTTGTAAATTATGAATCTACAAAACATGTCACATTTGCTGTTGCTGAGGGAATATTGTTGTGTTGTGTGATTCTGCTGCCAGTTAAAATGTGGTATCTGTTCTTACACAAGTGCATCCCAAATGACAAGATGTTCTTTCCCATACTGGGAATTCAACCCGGGCGAAAACCAGGAATCCTAAACGCCAGACCATATGGGAAGACAGTTACTTAAAAAAAACATCACAGACAAATCCATAAACGTTGAAATGATGCTTGTTGTAATTACAAGCTCCATCTTTTTCTCTGAGATGTTGGAGAAAAGTCCCATATAAAATCAGTCTAAAATGTGTTTGAATCGAGAACTGCCAGACACAATGAAAAGTATACAGTATTTTTCCCAGCTTGATTTTGGTCAAATAAATATAGTTTTGAGCCAAACAGGAGTCAAATATTCAATCTTCTGACCTGTTATCAGACACGTTATCCATTGCGCCACTGGCCGCACAGCCAAGCTGAAGTCAGGACACACCTAGGCCAATGTACACAGTCATAGCTTCTGTCACCGACAAGGTTCCTTGGGATTTCTGGAAAGATGCAAATCTTAATTTGATCCTCCTGTTGTTGCATGGATTTTACTGCAGAGCAAGAAATGCAGCCATGAAGTGTATTCAACGTTTAAAATGCCTTGTATAATTCGAATCTACATAACATGTCACATTTCCTGTTGCTGAGGGAATATTGTTGTGTTGTGTGAAACTGCTGCCAGTTAAAATGCAGTATCTGTTGTTACACAAGTGCATCCCAAACAACAAGATATTCTTTCCCATACCGGGAGTTGAACCCGGGCCACCTGGGTGAAAACCAGGAATCCTAACCGCTAGACCATATGGGAAGACACATACTTAAAATACACATCACAGACAAATCTTTAAATGTTGACATTATGCCTGTTGGATTAAAAGCTACATCTTTTTTTCTCTGAGATGTTGGGGAATGTCCAGATGAAATCAGTCTAAAATGAGTTTGAAGTGAGAACAGCCAGAAGCACTGAAAAGTATACAGTATCAATCCCGGCTTGATTTCAATAAATTAAATTAAGTATCGAACCAGCCAGGAGTCGAACCTAGAATCTTCTGATCCGTAGTCAGACACGTTATCCATTGCGCCACTGGCCCCACGTCTAAGCTGAAGTCAAGTCACAGCTAGACCAGTGTACACAGTCATTGTGTCTGTCAACAACAAGGTTCCTTGGTTTTCTGTTTCAGATGCATATCTTAATTTGATCCTCCTGTTGTTGCATGAATTTTACTGCAGAGCAAGAAATGCAAACTTGAAGTGTATTCAATGTTTAAAAAGTCTTGTAAATTATGAATCTACAAAACATGTCACATTTGCTGTTGCTGAGGGAATATTGTTGTGTTGTGTGATTCTGCTGCCAGTTAAAATGTGGTATCTGTTCTTACACAAGTGCATCCCAAATGACAAGATGTTCTTTCCCATACTGGGAGTTCAACCCGGGCGAAAACCAGGAATCCTAAAAGCCAGACCATATGGGAAGACAGTTACTTTAAAAAAACATCACAGACAAATCCATAAACGTTGAAATGATGCTTGTTGTAATTACAAGCTCCATCTTTTTCTCAGCGATGTTGGAGAAAAGTCCCATATAAAATCAGTCTAAAATGTGTTTGAATCGAGAACTGCCAGACACAATGAAAAGTATACAGTATTTTTCCCAGCTTGATTTTGGTCAAATAAATCTAGTTTTGAGCCAAACAGGAGTCAAATATTCAATCTTCTGACCTGTTATCAGACACGTTATCCATTGCGCCACTGGCCGCACAGCCAAGCTGAAGTCAGGACACACCTAGGCCAGTGTACACAGTCATAGCTTCTGTCACCGACAAGGTTCCTTGGGATTTCTGTTACAGATGCAAATCTTAATTTGATCCTCCTGTTGTTGCATGAATTTTACTGCAGAGCAAGAAATGCAGCAATGAAGTGTATTCAACGTTTAAAATGCCTTGTATAATTTGAATCTACATAACATGTCACATTTCCTGTTGCTGAGGGAATATTGTTGTGTTGTGTGAAACTGCTGCCAGTTAAAATGCAGTATCTGTTGTTACACAAGTGCATCCCAAACAACAAGATATTCTTTCCCATACCGGGAGTTGAACCCGGGCCACCTGGGTGAAAACCAGGAATCCTAACCGCTAGACCATATGGGAAGACACATACTTAAAATACACATCACAGACAAATCTTTAAATGTTGACATTATGCCTGTTGGATTAAAAGCTACATCTTTTTTTCTCTGAGATGTTGGGGAATGTCCAGATGAAATCAGTCTAAAATGAGTTTGAAGTGAGAACAGCCAGAAGCACTGAAAAGTATACAGTATCAATCCCGGGCTTGATTTCAATAAATTAAATTAAGTATCAAACCAGCCAGGAGTCGAAGCTAGAATCTTCTGATCCGTAGTCAGACACGTTATCCATTGCGCCACTGGCCCCACGTCTAAGCTGAAGTCAAGTCACAGCTAGACCAGTGTACACAGTCATTGTGTCTGTCAACAACAAGGTTCCTTGGTTTTCTGTTTCAGATGCATATCTTAATTTGATCCTCCTGTTGTTGCATGAATTTTACTGAAGAGCAAGAAATGCAAACTTGAAGTGTATTCAATGTTTAAAAAGTCTTGTAAATTATGAATCTACAAAACATGTCACATTTGCTGTTGCTGAGGGAATATTGTTGTGTTGTGTGATTATGCTGCCAGTTAAAATGTGGTATCTGTTCTTACACAAGTGCATCCCAAATGACAAGATGTTCTTTCCCATACTGGGAGTTCAACCCGGGCGAAAACCAGGAATCCTAAAAGCCAGACCATATGGGAAGACAGTTACTTTAAAAAAACATCACAGACAAATCCATAAACGTTGAAATGATGCTTGTTGTAATTACAAGCTCCATCTTTTTCTCAGCGATGTTGGAGAAAAGTCCCATATAAAATCAGTCTAAAATGTGTTTGAATCGAGAACTGCCAGACACAATGAAAAGTATACAGTATTTTTCCCAGCTTGATTTTGGTCAAATAAATCTAGTTTTGAGCCAAACAGGAGTCAAATATTCAATCTTCTGACCTGTTATCAGACACGTTATCCATTGCGCCACTGGCCGCACAGCCAAGCTGAAGTCAGGACACACCTAGGCCAGTGTACACAGTCATAGCTTCTGTCACCGACAAGGTTCCTTGGGATTTCTGTTACAGATGCAAATCTTAATTTGATCCTCCTGTTGTTGCATGAATTTTACTGCAGAGCAAGAAATGCAGCAATGAAGTGTATTCAACGTTTAAAATGCCTTGTATAATTTGAATCTACATAACATGTCACATTTCCTGTTGCTGAGGGAATATTGTTGTGTTGTGTGAAACTGCTGCCAGTTAAAATGCAGTATCTGTTGTTACACAAGTGCATCCCAAACAACAAGATATTCTTTCCCATACCGGGAGTTGAACCCGGGCCACCTGGGTGAAAACCAGGAATCCTAACCGCTAGACCATATGGGAAGACACATACTTAATATACACATCACAGACAAATCTTTAAATGTTGACATTATGCCTGTTGGATTAAAAGCTACATCTTTTTTTCTCTGAGATGTTGGGGAATGTCCAGATGAAATCAGTCTAAAATGAGTTTGAAGTGAGAACAGCCAGAAGCACTGAAAAGTATACAGTATCAATCCCGGGCTTGATTTCAATAAATTAAATTAAGTATCGAACCAGCCAGGAGTCGAACCTAGAATCTTCTGATCCGTAGTCAGACACGTTATCCATTGCGCCACTGGCCCCACGTCTAAGCTGAAGTCAGGTCACAGCTAGACCAGTGTACACAGTCATTGTGTCTGTCAACAACAAGGTTCCTTGGTTTTCTGTTTCAGATGCATATCTTAATTTGATCCTCCTGTTGTTGCATGAATTTTACTGAAGAGCAAGAAATGCAAACTTGAAGTGTATTCAATGTTTAAAAAGTCTTGTAAATTATGAATCTACAAAACATGTCACATTTGCTGTTGCTGAGGGAATATTGTTGTGTTGTGTGATTCTGCTGCCAGTTAAAATGTGGTATCTGTTCTTACACAAGTGCATCCCAAATGACAAGATGTTCTTTCCCATACTGGGAGTTCAACCCGGGCGAAAACCAGAAATCCTAAAAGCCAGACCATATGGGAAGACAATTACTTTAAAAAAACATCACAGACAAATCCATAAACGTTGAAATGATGCTTGTTGTAATTACAAGCTCCATCTTTTTCTCAGCGATGTTGGAGAAAAGTCCCATATAAAATCAGTCTAAAATGTGTTTGAATCGAGAACTGCCAGACACAATGAAAAGTATACAGTATTTTTCCCAGCTTGATTTTGGTCAAATAAATCTAGTTTTGAGCCAAACAGGAGTCAAATATTCAATCTTCTGACCTGTTATCAGACACGTTATCCATTGCGCCACTGGCCGCACAGCCAAGCTGAAGTCAGGACACACCTAGGCCAGTGTACACAGTCATAGCTTCTGTCACCGACAAGGTTCCTTGGGATTTCTGTTACAGATGCAAATCTTAATTTGATCCTCCTGTTGTTGCATGAATTTTACTGCAGAGCAAGAAATGCAGCAATGAAGTGTATTCAACGTTTAAAATGCCTTGTATAATTCGAATCTACATAACATGTCACATTTCCTGTTGCTGAGGGAATATTGTTGTGTTGTGTGAAACTGCTGCCAGTTAAAATGCAGTATCTGTTGTTACACAAGTGCATCCCAAACAACAAGATATTCTTTCCCATACCGGGAGTTGAACCCGGGCCACCTGGGTGAAAACCAGGAATCCTAACCGCTAGACCATATGGGAAGACACATACTTAAAATACACATCACAGACAAATCTTTAAATGTTGACATTATGCCTGTTGGATTAAAAGCTACATCTTTTTTTCTCTGAGATGTTGGGGAATGTCCAGATGAAATCAGTCTAAAATGAGTTTGAAGTGAGAACAGCCAGAAGCACTGAAAAGTATACAGTATCAATCCCGGCTTGATTTCAATAAATTAAATTAAGTATCGAACCAGCCAGGAGTCGAACCTAGAATCTTCTGATCCGTAGTCAGACACGTTATCCATTGCGCCACTGGCCCCACATCTAAGCTGAAGTCAAGTCACAGCTAGACCAGTGTACACAGTCATTGTGTCTGTCAACAACAAGGTTCCTTGGTTTTCTGTTTCAGATGCATATCTTAATTTGATCCTCCTGTTGTTGCATGAATTTTACTGAAGAGCAAGAAATGCAAACTTGAAGTGTATTCAATGTTTAAAAAGTCTTGTAAATTATGAATCTACAAAACATGTCACATTTGCTGTTGCTGAGGGAATATTGTTGTGTTGTGTGATTCTGCTGCCAGTTAAAATGTGGTATCTGTTCTTACACAAGTGCATCCCAAATGACAAGATGTTCTTTCCCATACTGGGAGTTCAACCCGGGCGAAAACCAGGAATCCTAAAAGCCAGACCATATGGGAAGACAGTTACTTTAAAAAAACATCACAGACAAATCCATAAACGTTGAAATGATGCTTGTTGTAATTACAAGCTCCATCTTTTTCTCAGCGATGTTGGAGAAAAGTCCCATATAAAATCAGTCTAAAATGTGTTTGAATCGAGAACTGCCAGACACAATGAAAAGTATACAGTATTTTTCCCAGCTTGATTTTGGTCAAATAAATCTAGTTTTGAGCCAAACAGGAGTCAAATATTCAATCTTCTGACCTGTTATCAGACACGTTATCCATTGCGCCACTGGCCGCACAGCCAAGCTGAAGTCAGGACACACCTAGGCCAGTGTACACAGTCATAGCTTCTGTCACCGACAAGGTTCCTTGGGATTTCTGTTACAGATGCAAATCTTAATTTGATCCTCCTGTTGTTGCATGAATTTTACTGCAGAGCAAGAAATGCAGCAATGAAGTGTATTCAACGTTTAAAATGCCTTGTATAATTTGAATCTACATAACATGTCACATTTCCTGTTGCTGAGGGAATATTGTTGTGTTGTGTGAAACTGCTGCCAGTTAAAATGCAGTATCTGTTGTTACACAAGTGCATCCCAAACAACAAGATATTCTTTCCCATACCGGGAGTTGAACCCGGGCCACCTGGGTGAAAACCAGGAATCCTAACCGCTAGACCATATGGGAAGACACATACTTAAAATACACATCACAGACAAATCTTTAAATGTTGACATTATGCCTGTTGGATTAAAAGCTACATCTTTTTTTCTCTGAGATGTTGGGGAATGTCCAGATGAAATCAGTCTAAAATGAGTTTGAAGTGAGAACAGCCAGAAGCACTGAAAAGTATACAGTATCAATCCCGGGCTTGATTTCAATAAATTAAATTAAGTATCAAACCAGCCAGGAGTCGAAGCTAGAATCTTCTGATCCGTAGTCAGACACGTTATCCATTGCGCCACTGGCCCCACGTCTAAGCTGAAGTCAAGTCACAGCTAGACCAGTGTACACAGTCATTGTGTCTGTCAACAACAAGGTTCCTTGGTTTTCTGTTTCAGATGCATATCTTAATTTGATCCTCCTGTTGTTGCATGAATTTTACTGAAGAGCAAGAAATGCAAACTTGAAGTGTATTCAATGTTTAAAAAGTCTTGTAAATTATGAATCTACAAAACATGTCACATTTGCTGTTGCTGAGGGAATATTGTTGTGTTGTGTGATTCTGCTGCCAGTTAAAATGTGGTATCTGTTCTTACACAAGTGCATCCCAAATGACAAGATGTTCTTTCCCATACTGGGAGTTCAACCCGGGCGAAAACCAGGAATCCTAAAAGCCAGACCATATGGGAAGACAGTTACTTTAAAAAAACATCACAGACAAATCCATAAACGTTGAAATGATGCTTGTTGTAATTACAAGCTCCATCTTTTTCTCAGCGATGTTGGAGAAAAGTCCCATATAAAATCAGTCTAAAATGTGTTTGAATCGAGAACTGCCAGACACAATGAAAAGTATACAGTATTTTTCCCAGCTTGATTTTGGTCAAATAAATCTAGTTTTGAGCCAAACAGGAGTCAAATATTCAATCTTCTGACCTGTTATCAGACACGTTATCCATTGCGCCACTGGCCGCACAGCCAAGCTGAAGTCAGGACACACCTAGGCCAGTGTACACAGTCATAGCTTCTGTCACCGACAAGGTTCCTTGGGATTTCTGTTACAGATGCAAATCTTAATTTGATCCTCCTGTTGTTGCATGAATTTTACTGCAGAGCAAGAAATGCAGCAATGAAGTGTATTCAACGTTTAAAATGCCTTGTATAATTTGAATCTACATAACATGTCACATTTCCTGTTGCTGAGGGAATATTGTTGTGTTGTGTGAAACTGCTGCCAGTTAAAATGCAGTATCTGTTGTTACACAAGTGCATCCCAAACAACAAGATATTCTTTCCCATACCGGGAGTTGAACCCGGGCCACCTGGGTGAAAACCAGGAATCCTAACCGCTAGACCATATGGGAAGACACATACTTAATATACACATCACAGACAAATCTTTAAATGTTGACATTATGCCTGTTGGATTAAAAGCTACATCTTTTTTTCTCTGAGATGTTGGGGAATGTCCAGATGAAATCAGTCTAAAATGAGTTTGAAGTGAGAACAGCCAGAAGCACTGAAAAGTATACAGTATCAATCCCGGGCTTGATTTCAATAAATTAAATTAAGTATCGAACCAGCCAGGAGTCGAACCTAGAATCTTCTGATCCGTAGTCAGACACGTTATCCATTGCGCCACTGGCCCCACGTCTAAGCTGAAGTCAGGTCACAGCTAGACCAGTGTACACAGTCATTGTGTCTGTCAACAACAAGGTTCCTTGGTTTTCTGTTTCAGATGCATATCTTAATTTGATCCTCCTGTTGTTGCATGAATTTTACTGAAGAGCAAGAAATGCAAACTTGAAGTGTATTCAATGTTTAAAAAGTCTTGTAAATTATGAATCTACAAAACATGTCACATTTGCTGTTGCTGAGGGAATATTGTTGTGTTGTGTGATTCTGCTGCCAGTTAAAATGTGGTATCTGTTCTTACACAAGTGCATCCCAAATGACAAGATGTTCTTTCCCATACTGGGAGTTCAACCCGGGCGAAAACCAGAAATCCTAAAAGCCAGACCATATGGGAAGACAATTACTTTAAAAAAACATCACAGACAAATCCATAAACGTTGAAATGATGCTTGTTGTAATTACAAGCTCCATCTTTTTCTCAGCGATGTTGGAGAAAAGTCCCATATAAAATCAGTCTAAAATGTGTTTGAATCGAGAACTGCCAGACACAATGAAAAGTATACAGTATTTTTCCCAGCTTGATTTTGGTCAAATAAATCTAGTTTTGAGCCAAACAGGAGTCAAATATTCAATCTTCTGACCTGTTATCAGACACGTTATCCATTGCGCCACTGGCCGCACAGCCAAGCTGAAGTCAGGACACACCTAGGCCAGTGTACACAGTCATAGCTTCTGTCACCGACAAGGTTCCTTGGGATTTCTGTTACAGATGCAAATCTTAATTTGATCCTCCTGTTGTTGCATGAATTTTACTGCAGAGCAAGAAATGCAGCAATGAAGTGTATTCAACGTTTAAAATGCCTTGTATAATTTGAATCTACATAACATGTCACATTTCCTGTTGCTGAGGGAATATTGTTGTGTTGTGTGAAACTGCTGCCAGTTAAAATGCAGTATCTGTTGTTACACAAGTGCATCCCAAACAACAAGATATTCTTTCCCATACCGGGAGTTGAACCCGGGCCACCTGGGTGAAAACCAGGAATCCTAACCGCTAGACCATATGGGAAGACACATACTTAAAATACACATCACAGACAAATCTTTAAATGTTGACATTATGCCTTTTGGATTAAAAGCTACATCTTTTTTTCTCTGAGATGTTGGGGAATGTCCAGATGAAATCAGTCTAAAATGAGTTTGAAGTGAGAACAGCCAGAAGCACTGAAAAGTATACAGTATCAATCCCGGCTTGATTTCAATCAATTAAATATCGAGCCAGCCAGGAGTCGAACCTAGAATCTTCTGATCCGTAGTCAGACACGTTATCCATTGCGCCACTGGCCCCACGTCTAAGCTGAAGTCAGGTCACAGCTAGACCAGTGTACACAGTCATTGTGTCTGTCAACAACAAGGTTCCTTGGTTTTCTGTTTCAGATGCATATCTTAATTTGATCCTCCTGTTGTTGCATGAATTTTACTGAAGAGCAAGAAATGCAAACTTGAAGTGTATTCAATGTTTAAAAAGTCTTGTAAATTATGAATCTACAAAACATGTCACATTTGCTGTTGCTGAGGGAATATTGTTGTGTTGTGTGATTCTGCTGCCAGTTAAAATGTGGTATCTGTTCTTACACAAGTGCATCCCAAATGACAAGATGTTCTTTCCCATACAGGGAGTTCAACCCGGGCGAAAACCAGAAATCCTAAAAGCCAGACCATATGGGAAGACAGTTACTTTAAAAAAACATCACAGACAAATCCATAAACGTTGAAATGATGCTTGTTGTAATTACAAGCTCCATCTTTTTCTCAGCGATGTTGGAGAAAAGTCCCATATAAAATCAGTCTAAAATGTGTTTGAATCGAGAACTGCCAGACACAATGAAAAGTATACAGTATTTTTCCCAGCTTGATTTTGGTCAAATAAATCTAGTTTTGAGCCAAACAGGAGTCAAATATTCAATCTTCTGACCTGTTATCAGACACGTTATCCATTGCGCCACTGGCCGCACAGCCAAGCTGAAGTCAGGACACACCTAGGCCAGTGTACACAGTCATAGCTTCTGTCACCGACAAGGTTCCTTGGGATTTCTGTTACAGATGCAAATCTTAATTTGATCCTCCTGTTGTTGCATGAATTTTACTGCAGAGCAAGAAATGCAGCAATGAAGTGTATTCAACGTTTAAAATGCCTTGTATAATTTGAATCTACATAACATGTCACATTTCCTGTTGCTGAGGGAATATTGTTGTGTTGTGTGAAACTGCTGCCAGTTAAAATGCAGTATCTGTTGTTACACAAGTGCATCCCAAACAACAAGATATTCTTTCCCATACCGGGAGTTGAACCCGGGCCACCTGGGTGAAAACCAGGAATCCTAACCGCTAGACCATATGGGAAGACACATACTTAAAATACACATCACAGACAAATCTTTAAATGTTGACATTATGCCTTTTGGATTAAAAGCTACATCTTTTTTTCTCTGAGATGTTGGGGAATGTCCAGATGAAATCAGTCTAAAATGAGTTTGAAGTGAGAACAGCCAGAAGCACTGAAAAGTATACAGTATCAATCCCGGCTTGATTTCAATAAATTAAATTAAGTATCAAGCCAGCCAGGAGTCGAACCTAGAATCTTCTGATCCGTAGTCAGACACGTTATCCATTGCGCCACTGGCCCCACTTCTAAGCTGAAGTCAGGTCACAGCTAGACCAGTGTACACAGTCATTGTGTCTGTCAACAACAAGGTTCCTTGGTTTTCTGTTTCAGATGCATATCTTAATTTGATCCTCCTGTTGTTGCATGAATTTTACTGAAGAGCAAGAAATGCAAACTTGAAGTGTATTCAATGTTTAAAAAGTCTTGTAAATTATGAATCTACAAAACATGTCACATTTGCTGTTGCTGAGGGAATATTGTTGTGTTGTGTGATTCTGCTGCCAGTTAAAATGTGGTATCTGTTCTTACACAAGTGCATCCCAAATGACAAGATGTTCTTTCCCATACAGGGAGTTCAACCCGGGCGAAAACCAGAAATCCTAAAAGCCAGACCATATGGGAAGACAGTTACTTTAAAAAAACATCACAGACAAATCCATAAACGTTGAAATGATGCTTGTTGTAATTACAAGCTCCATCTTTTTCTCAGCGATGTTGGAGAAAAGTCCCATATAAAATCAGTCTAAAATGTGTTTGAATCGAGAACTGCCAGACACAATGAAAAGTATACAGTATTTTTCCCAGCTTGATTTTGGTCAAATAAATCTAGTTTTGAGCCAAACAGGAGTCAAATATTCAATCTTCTGACCTGTTATCAGACACGTTATCCATTGCGCCACTGGCCGCACAGCCAAGCTGAAGTCAGGACACACCTAGGCCAGTGTACACAGTCATAGCTTCTGTCACCGACAAGGTTCCTTGGGATTTCTGTTACAGATGCAAATCTTAATTTGATCCTCCTGTTGTTGCATGAATTTTACTGCAGAGCAAGAAATGCAGCAATGAAGTGTATTCAACGTTTAAAATGCCTTGTATAATTTGAATCTACATAACATGTCACATTTCCTGTTGCTGAGGGAATATTGTTGTGTTGTGTGAAACTGCTGCCAGTTAAAATGCAGTATCTGTTGTTACACAAGTGCATCCCAAACAACAAGATATTCTTTCCCATACCGGGAGTTGAACCCGGGCCACCTGGGTGAAAACCAGGAATCCTAACCGCTAGACCATATGGGAAGACACATACTTAAAATACACATCACAGACAAATCTTTAAATGTTGACATTATGCCTTTTGGATTAAAAGCTACATCTTTTTTTCTCTGAGATGTTGGGGAATGTCCAGATGAAATCAGTCTAAAATGAGTTTGAAGTGAGAACAGCCAGAAGCACTGAAAAGTATACAGTATCAATCCCGGCTTGATTTCAATAAATTAAATTAAGTATCGAGCCAGCCAGGAGTTGAACCTAGAATCTTCTGATCCGTAGTCAGACACGTTATCCATTGCGCCACTGGCCCCACGTCTAAGCTGAAGTCAGGTCACAGCTAGACCAGTGTACACAGTCATTGTGTCTGTCAACAACAAGGTTCCTTGGTTTTCTGTTTCAGATGCATATCTTAATTTGATCCTCCTGTTGTTGCATGAATTTTACTGAAGAGCAAGAAATGCAAACTTGAAGTGTATTCAATGTTTAAAAAGTCTTGTAAATTATGAATCTACAAAACATGTCACATTTGCTGTTGCTGAGGGAATATTGTTGTGTTGTGTGATTCTGCTGCCAGTTAAAATGTGGTATCTGTTCTTACACAAGTGCATCCCAAATGACAAGATGTTCTTTCCCATACTGGGAGTTCAACCCGGGCGAAAACCAGAAATCCTAAAAGCCAGACCATATGGGAAGACAGTTACTTTAAAAAAAACATCACAGACAAATCCATAAACGTTGAAATGATGCTTGTTGTAATTACAAGCTCCATCTTTTTCTCAGCGATGTTGGAGAAAAGTCCCATATAAAATCAGTCTAAAATGTGTTTGAATCGAGAACTGCCAGACACAATGAAAAGTATACAGTATTTTTCCCAGCTTGATTTTGGTCAAATAAATCTAGTTTTGAGCCAAACAGGAGTCAAATATTCAATCTTCTGACCTGTTATCAGACACGTTATCCATTGCGCCACTGGCCGCACAGCCAAGCTGAAGTCAGGACACACCTAGGCCAGTGTACACAGTCATAGCTTCTGTCACCGACAAGGTTCCTTGGGATTTCTGTTACAGATGCAAATCTTAATTTGATCCTCCTGTTGTTGCATGAATTTTACTGCAGAGCAAGAAATGCAGCAATGAAGTGTATTCAACGTTTAAAATGCCTTGTATAATTTGAATCTACATAACATGTCACATTTCCTGTTGCTGAGGGAATATTGTTGTGTTGTGTGAAACTGCTGCCAGTTAAAATGCAGTATCTGTTGTTACACAAGTGCATCCCAAACAACAAGATATTCTTTCCCATACCGGGAGTTGAACCCAGGCCACCTGGGTGAAAACCAGGAATCCTAACCGCTAGACCATATGGGAAGACACATACTTAAAATACTAAAATACACATCACAGACAAATCTTTAAATGTTGACATTATGCCTTTTGGATTAAAAGCTACATCTTTTTTTCTCTGAGATGTTGGGGAATGTCCAGATGAAATCAGTCTAAAATGAGTTTGAAGTGAGAACAGCCAGAAGCACTGAAGAGTATACAGTATCAATGCCGGCTTGATTTCAATCAATTAAATTAAGTATAGAGCCAGCCAGGAGTCGAACCTAGAATCTTCTGATCCGTAGTCAGACACGTTATCCATTGCGCCACTGGCCCCACGTCTAAGCTGAAGTCAGGTCACAGCTAGACTAGTGTACACAGTCATTGTGTCTGTCAACAACAAGGTTCCTTGGTTTTCTGTTTCAGATGCATATCTTAATTTGATCCTCCTGTTGTTGCATGAATTTTACTGAAGAGCAAGAAATGCAAACTTGAAGTGTATTCAATGTTTAAAAAGTCTTGTAAATTATGAATCTACAAAACATGTCACATTTGCTGTTGCTGAGGGAATATTGTTGTGTTGTGTGATTCTGCTGCCAGTTAAAATGTGGTATCTGTTCTTACACAAGTGCATCCCAAATGACAAGATGTTCTTTCCCATACTGGGAGTTCAACCCGGGCGAAAACCAGGAATCCTAAAAGCCAGACCATATGGGAAGACAGTTACTTAAAAAAACATCACAGACAAATCCATAAACGTTGAAATTATGCTTGTTGTATTACAAGCTCCATCTTTTTTCTCAGAGATGTTGGAGAAAAGTCCCATATAAAATCAGTCTAAAATGTGTTTGAATCGAGAACTGCCAGACACAATGAAAAGTACACAGTATTTTTCCCAGCTTGATTTTGGTCAAATAAATCTAGTTTTGAGCCAAACAGGAGTCAAATATTCAATCTTCTGACCTGTTATCAGACACGTTATCCATTGCGCCACTGGCCGCACAGCCAAGCTGAAGTCAGGACACACCTAGGCCAGTGTACACAGTCATAGCTTCTGTCACCGACAAGGTTCCTTGGGATTTCTGTTACAGATGCAAATCTTAATTTGATCCTCCTGTTGTTGCATGAATTTTACTGCAGAGCAAGAAATGCAGCAATGAAGTGTATTCAACGTTTAAAATGCCTTGTATAATTTGAATCTACATAACATGTCACATTTCCTGTTGCTGAGGGAATATTGTTGTGTTGTGTGAAACTGCTACCAGTTAAAATGCAGTATCTGTTGTTACACAAGTGCATCCCAAACGACAAGCTTTTCTTTCCCATACCGGGAGTTGAACCCGGGCCACCTGGGTGAAAACCAGGAATCCTAACCGCTAGACCATATGGGAAGACACATACTTAAAATACACATCACAGACAAATCTTTAAATGTTGACATTATGCCTGTTGGATTAAAAGCTACATCTTTTTTTCTCTGAGATGTTGGGGAATGTCCAGATGAAATCAGTCTAAAATGAGCTTGAAGTGAGAACAGCCAGAAGCACTGAAAAGTATTCAGTGTCAATCCCAGCTTGATTTCAATCAATTAAATTAAGTATTGAGCCAGCCAGGAGTCGAACCTAGAATCTTCTGATCCGTAGTCAGACACGTTATCCATTGCGCCACTGGCCCCACGTCTAAGCTGAAGTCAGGTCACAGCTAGACCAGTGTACACAGTCATTGCGTCTGTCAACAACAAGGTTCCTTGGTTTTCTGTTTCAGATGCATATCTTAATTTGATCCTCCTGTTGTTGCATGAATTTTACTGCAGAGCAAGAAATGCAAACTTGAAGTGTATTCAATGTTTAAAAAGTCTTGTAGATTACGAATCTACAATACATGTCACATTTGCTGTTGCTGAGGGAATATTGTTGTGTTGTGTGATTCTGCTGCCAGTTAAAATGTGGTATCTGTTCTTACACAAGTGCATCCCAAATGACAAGATGTTCTTTCCCATACTGGGAGTTCAACCCGGGCGAAAACCAGGAATCCTAAACGCCAGACCATATGGGAAGACAGTTACTTAAAAAAACATCACAGACAAATCCATAAACGTTGAAATGATGCAAGTTGTAATTACAAGCTCCATCTTTTTCTCAGAGATGTTGGAGAAAAGTCCCATATAAAATCAGTCTAAAATGTGTTTGAATCGAGAACTGCCAGACACAATGAAAAGTATACAGTATTTTTCCCAGCTTGATTTTGGTCAAATAAATCTAGTTTTGAGCCAAACAGGAGTCAAATATTCAATCTTCTGACCTGTTATCAGACACGTTATCCATTGCGCCACTGGCCGGACAGCCAAGCTGAAGTCAGGACACACCTAGGCCAGTGTACACAGTCATAGCTTCTGTCACCGACAAGGTTCCTTGGGATTTCTGTTACAGATGCAAATCTTAATTTGATCCTCCTGTTGTTGCATTAATTTTACTGCAGAGCAAGAAATGCAGCAATGAAGTGTATTCAACGTTTAAAATGCCTTGTATAATTTGAATCTACATAACATGTCACATTTCCTGTTGCTGAGGGAATATTGTTGTGTTGTGTGAAACTGCTGTCAGTTAAAATGCAGTATCTGTTGTTACACAAGTGCATCCCAAACGACACGAAATTCTTTCCCATACCGGGAGTTGAACCCGGGCCACCTGGGTGAAAACCAGGACCAACCACTAGACCATATGGGAAGACACATACTTAAAATACACATCACAGACAAATCTTTAAATGTTGACATTATGCCTGTTGGATTAAAAGCTACATCTTTTTTTCTCTGAGATGTTGGGGAATGTCCAGATGAAATCAGTCTAAAATGAGGTTGAAGTGAGAACAGCCAGAAGCACTGAAAAGTATTCAGTGTCAATCCCGGCTTGATTTCAATCAATTAAATTAAGTATCGAGCCAGCCAGGAGTCGAACCTAGAATCTTCTGATCCGTAGTCAGACACGTTATCCATTGCGCCACTGGCCCCACGTCTAAGCTGAAGTCAGGTCACAACTAGACCAGTGTACACAGTCATTGCGTCTGTCAACAACAAGGTTCCTTGGTTTTCTGTTTCAGATGCATATCTTCATTTGATCCTCCTGTTGTTGCATGAATTTTACTGCAGAGCAAGAAATGCAAACTTGAAGTGTATTCAATGTTTAAAAAGTCTTGTAGATTACGAATCTACAATACATGTCACATTTGCTGTTGCTGAGGGAATATTGTTGTGTTGTGTGATTCTGCTGCCAGTTAAAATGTGGTATCTGTTCTTACACAAGTGCATCCCAAATGACAAGATGTTCTTTCCCATACTGGGAGTTCAACCCGGGCGAAAACCAGGAATCCTAAACGCCAGACCATATGGGAAGACAATTACTTTAAAAAAACATCACAGACAAATCCATAAACGTTGAAATGATGCAAGTTGTAATTACAAGCTCCATCTTTTTCTCAGAGATGTTGGAGAAAAGTCCCATATAAAATCAGTCTAAAATGTGTTTGAATCGAGAACTGCCAGACACAATGAAAAGTATACAGTATTTTTCCCAGCTTGATTTTGGTCAAATAAATCTAGTTTTGAGCCAAACAGGAGTCAAATATTCAATCTTCTGACCTGTTATCAGACACGTTATCCATTGCGCCACTGGCCGCACAGTCAAGCTGAAGTCAGGACACACCTAGGCCAGTGTACACAGTCATAGCTTCTGTCACCGACAAGGTTCCTTGGGATTTCTGTTACAGATGCAAATCTTAATTTGATCCTCCTGTTGTTGCATGAATTTTACTGCAGAGCAAGAAATGCAGCCATGAAGTGTATTCAACGTTTAAAATGCCTTGTAAAATTTGAATCTACATAACATGTCACATTTCCTGTTGCTGAGGGAATATTGTTGTGTTGTGTGAAACTGCTGCCAGTTAAAATGCAGTATCTGTTGTTACACAAGTGCATCCCAAACGACAAGATATTCTTTCCCATACCGGGAGTTGAACCCGGGCCACCTGGGTGAAAACCAGGAATCCTAACCACTAGACCATATGGGAAGACACATACTTAAAATACACATCACAGACAAATCTTTAAATGTTGACATTATGCCTGTTGGATTAAAAGCTACATCTTTTTTTCTCTGAGATGTTGGGGAATGTCCAGATGAAATCAGTCTAAAATGAGTTTGAAGTGAGAACAGCCAGAAGCACTGAAAAGTATACAGTATCAATCCCGGCTTGATTTCAATAAATTAAATTAAGTATCGAGCCAGCCAGGAGTCGAAACTAGAATCTTCTGATCCGTAGTCAGACACGTTATCCATTGCGCCACTGGCCCCACGTCTAAGCTGAAGTCAAGTCACAGCTAGACTAGTGTACACAGTCATTGTGTCTGTCAACAACAAGGTTCCTTGGTTTTCTGTTTCAGATGCATATCTTAATTTGATCCTCCTGTTGTTGCATGAATTTTACTGAAGAGCAAGAAATGCAAACTTGAAGTGTATTCAATGTTTAAAAAGTCTTGTAAATTATGAATCTACAAAACATGTCACATTTGCTGTTGCTGAGGGAATATTGTTGTGTTGTGTGATTCTGCTGCCAGTTAAAATGTGGTATCTGTTCTTACACAAGTGCATCCCAAATGACAAGATGTTCTTTCCCATACTGGGAGTTCAACCCGGGCGAAAACCAGGAATCCTAAAAGCCAGACCATATGGGAAGACAGTTACTTTAAAAAAACATCACAGACAAATCCATAAACGTTGAAATGATGCTTGTTGTAATTACAAGCTCCATCTTTTTTCTCAGCGATGTTGGAGAAAAGTCCCATATAAAATCAGTCTAAAATGTGTTTGAATCGAGAACTGCCAGACACAATGAAAAGTATACAGTATTTTTCCCAGCTTGATTTTGGTCAAATAAATCTAGTTTTGAGCCAAACAGGAGTCAAATATTCAATCTTCTGACCTGTTATCAGACACGTTATCCATTGCGCCA